>NC_060157.1:4592351-4623492 GCF_021292245.1 Micropterus dolomieu
GGGGGGGGGGGGGGGGGGGGGGGGGGGGGGGGGGGGGGGCTGGGAATTGCACCAGCGACCCTCAGACCAGCCCTGATCACCTGCTTGACAGTGTGTGTTTGTGTGTGTTTGTAGCTGCTCAAGGCCAGATGCTGAAATCGGCTCATCTGATCTACATGGGCAGTCAGATTGCAGAGGGCATGGCCTACCTGGAGGACAGAAAGATCGTCCACAGAGACCTGGCTGCCAGGAACATCCTGGTGGGAGAAGATCTGGTCTGCAAGGTGGCCGACTTCGGACTGGCTCGGATTATTAAGGTGAGCAGGTTTGTGAGGAAGAGAGAGAGACAGCATGTACAAACACAGGAGAGGGGTTATTTCTCATCTGTCAAGAACCATCATCTTATTTTAGTATAATGCTAATTGTTTATCCGTGTTCTTTTTAAATATGTATAGAGTGCTTGGTTGTTCCTGTGTAAACTCATGTATACTTAATGTGTAACTCCATCCTCCAGCTGCACTCAAAACTTAATATTTTATTCATACTGAGCTACAAAATATCAAAAGACTTTATATGAGCAAAGAAAGAGCAAGCTTAAAAGGTTCTGTGTGTAATAATTAACCACATAATATTAGACAATATTACATTTAGCTGACGCTTTTGTCCAAAGAGACTTACAATTGCTATATATGTCAGAGGTCGCACGCCTCTGGAGCAACTAGGGGTTAAGTGTCTTGCTCAGGGACACATTGGTGTCTCATAGTGGATTTGAACCCGGGTCTCTCACTCCAAAGGCATGTGTCTTATCCACCGCGCCATCACCACCCGCCATTACTCACTGTAAATAAATCAGCTTCTCCGGGGAGAACATTTCTGCTGCGTTTTACCTTAGAATAGAAAGATTGTAGTGAGAAGCAGGTTTAGCAGGAAATATACACTTTTAATCCAGTTTTCCTGGACACAAACATTTTTATTTAAAATCTTCTCTCTGCATGGCGTTAGACATTAACACTGGCAGTTTGTTATCTTTCTGTCCGACAGAGTCAAATAATGTGAAATAACTTTAAATGTGTTTGTTTGTTGGTTTTAACCCAACTTATTTCCGTCTGCTGCACTGCTTTCCATTTTCTGTTTATGGCACAACTGTAGTTGTATGTTTTACTGTGTGGTGTAATTATTGTATATTTATTTGAAAAAGAAGCCAAAGAAACAAAACTAAGGTGTACAATAAAGTCTAATTATTATTATTATTATTATTATTATTATTATTATAATAATCTGATTAAGAAGAAACGCTATCTAATGAGGATTGATGGGAAATGTATTCTTAAATTTGAGAAACACATTACAGTTCTCTGTTAATCAAGTGTGCATGTGTTCTATTCACTTTCATCGTCTCTCTCCAGGACAGCGTGTATACAGCCAGTAAAAACACAAAGATCCCGGTTCGGTGGACGGCTCCAGAAGCGGCACTTCACCAGCGGTTCTCTGTAAAATCAGATGTCTGGTCTTTTGGGGTCCTGCTGTATGAGATGATGTCACGCGGCAAGATGCCTTATGAAGGTATAGTGTTCTTTCTAATTTTTTAATGGAGATTTACAGCTATATAATCTGCAGAGCTTTCTAGCAGATTGATTCCTGTGTTTATTAAATCAGTGGAAAGTATTTTAAGTATGCTTTCCCACTGACATAATGGATGAAGAGGTAGCACTTTACATTACAGCTCTGTAATAACATAATAGTTTAATGATAGTATGATAACCGGTAATACCATGTAATAACCAGGTAATAGCTTGGTATTAACAATTGGTATATCTGGATAATATTAGACTGAGATCTATATGTAACAGGGTAATAAGGGGCAAAATGGGAAGACACACTTAAATATAGCAATGGGTCAAAACTATTTAGTAATATTATAAACTAACAATAAAATGGTTATATCATTGCAATATTTGGATTAAGAAATGGTAATATGGTGACATTAATTGGGTATTGATAATAATGAGGTAATATAGGTTGATGTTTCACAATATTATCGGTATATTACCTTCACAATGATGTGAAAATAAGGTAATTGCCATATTATAATGCTGAAATCCATCCTCCCTTATGCCCCAAACATTAACCTCTTGTTTTAAGTTAAAACTGTGAAAATTATGTTTAAGGCTGTGACTTGTTACCTGGAAACACACGTGGTAGTTTCTGTGTAATAACCTTTTTTGGTAAAAATCCTGAATCAGGGCTTGCCTATTTTGTAGTTCAGTTTGTCTTTACATTCCAGTTTTACTTTCAGAACCTCATTTTCTATGTTGCAGTTTTCCATCCTGAGACCAACCCAGACTTTGAGCCTGAAAGTTTTATGCTTCTCTTTCAGGCTCTGTTTTATTTGAGGATCAATCTAGGGTTTGGAGTTGGGATATTTCTTGATTCTTTTGACTGGTATAGGCATATTTATGCAGAAATTGATATAATAGTAATGATAGTGACCCTCATTATAAGGTCTCCGTCGAAAATGTCCCAGTCAGTGCAAAAACTCACCAGAGCACCGAATGTGTATTATCCGCCGCTGAAAGTGTTCATAAACAAATGCATTATTTCCTTGGGTTTGTAGTTTTGAGCAAACGTAACAGTGTCCAGCTGTTTTAGGAAATTACTGAGTTTTTTTAATAAAATAACAACTGTGTGTTTGTGGCCTTAAAAAAAAATTGAGAAACGCCAAAGTCAAAGTGTTCAATTTACCTTTCAAAGTTGAGCTATTGCAGCAATTCCTGATGTTCTCATAGTTGTGGTAGCTGTCTGTATCTGCACAGTTGAATACTGAACATCTTGTATTTTGTGCCTGCAAAAGAAAAAGGATGAAACGTATGCGAACTCTTCCAATTCTCATGCATTAATATCACTCTCTTTTAGGAAAAAGCAACAAAGAAGTGTTGGACCTGTTGTCATCAGGGTTTCGGCTGCCTTGTCCAGCCCGCTGTCCTCAGATTATTTACCACATCATGATTGAGTGCTGGGCCCCTGAGCCCTCCAAGAGACCCTCCTTCCACGCTCTGTACAGCCAGCTGGATTCAATATATACCAAGATATATTACAAGACTATAGAGGTGTAGAAAGAGGGAGAAATGGAGGAAGACGAGGCGCAGAAGCAGAATGGACTGCAAAAATGAAGACAGAAAACGGGGGATGAGAAATAATGAATATTCTCCTACCCCATGTAATCTACTTCCACAACAGGGTATATGTACTTATAAAACACCAAGGTGTGAAAGGACAGAGGGAGGAGAGCATTAAAAGCGGACAGAAGTGAGAGAAGATGCTCATCAAGTCAAAGAAGAAGGACGGGAAATTAGAGATCCTCTAATTGAAAGCAAGGCGGACAAATGAATGAAGTAGCCTGAGAAAGGTGTGTAAATACACTTATCCAAAAAAAAAAAAAACTTCCACTAAAACCCTCAGCACATTCACAGAACAGACTTTTTTTTTTTTAATTTTATACACTTTTGTGTTTTATAAATAATATTTTATTACTTCTGTATGTGCCATGTCTGAGTATGCACACTTCGAAAAGTTGTGAAATCACTGGCTAGGACTTAAATCACTCATTTGTCTTGACTGCAAAGACAGGGCTCAAATTGAGGTTGTGTGCAATAAAGTAAGTGCTTGCTGGGTTTTTTTTTAGCCACGCTAGCGGCTTGGTGCCAGAGATGCTAATATGGATGCTGTCGGTCCAAAACTAGATTTAGATGATTGCTGTGATATTTGGTACAGAGCTTAGTGTTATCTAATTGTCTGATTAGATAATCTAACAATTTTGGTGATCCCAATGTCCTCTTGTCCTTGTTTCGAGTATCTAATCATGAAGTAATAACCAAATTCCCATCGGCTTTAGCTGAACCCTGAGGTTAAACGATAGATCTAAGCTATTTCAGAATGATCACAGCAACCAATAACTCTTTCGTTCTACATATAGCATGCGAGCAAGACAGACTTCAAATATAACTTTTAAAGTTATAGTGTGACATTTTGGAATAGACACTTTTTTGCTCTCTTGCCGAGTTACAGTTAATTAGAAGACTGATTCCTCACAGGTTTCTTTGTTAACCGTGGAGCTCCAGCCAGGAGGCGATTAGCCTAGCTTAGCATAAAGACTGGAAGCAGGGGGAAACAGCTAGCCTAAAAAAACAACACCACCACCACAGCGGTAGCTTGATAGGACACTTTTACATTATTGACACTGTGTAACATTAGAGTCTTCCTGTATTGGAGACAGCCTCTATGGACGTTTCATTAGCTAATGGCAGAGGAGAAGAGACCAGAGATGACGATGACAGAAGAAGCTAAGGAAAGAAAAATAGAGTTACCAAGAAAAGTCAAACGGATGTGGGCGAACACGGCAAGACAGATGTAAAGCTGGCATTTTTCAACCAAAAAAAAGTTCACTACGCCCGGCCCAAGCTCCCAGGATCAGAGCTGGGCTGTGAGTCAAGTGTAGTTGACTCTTGACTCACAAGAAAAGGAGCGTCACAACTCCCCCAAAACCTTTTTTTTAAATCAAGTCCTATAATATTTCAAGTCAAGAAGAGCTGTATGATGCCAACAGGAAGTCAGCCGCTTGGCTGGAGAAGGACTTATGGCATGCTCTATAAGCCCAAAAATGTTAGCATGTTAGTTTGCTAAAGTTTAGCATGTATAACACACTAAATTTGGGGGGGGGGGGGTGCTGATCATTAGCATGTTAATACATTTAGTACAGCTTAGACTGATTAAAAGATAAACCAGGCTGAGTCTGAGAGGTCCTAAAATGGCCACTGTTCAGAGGACGCAATGACATCCTCAGGACAACTCGGCTCAACACTTTATAAAAGAGTCAAAGTTTCCTCTTTCCTCTTTATTTTATCCATCCACCAGTTTTAGTTTTCTGGCCTCATGGGCCCTCTAGCGTGGCTATACACCGTTGAGTCTTATTAACCACAAGCATAAAGTATTTTATTCAGCCTACCTTCTGTTACAGGGATTTGAGAAGGTTTTGGCTACATGTTACTTATCTATTACGTCTGGATACAAGTTTCGTTAGAATAGTGTGGGGATTTTTTTAATCCTCCTATGATACATTTTTGGTTTTGGCTTGAAAAGCCAGTCAGCCATAGTGGCACGTGTACAAACCTTAAAGTTATTAAACCTCTTTTAGAGGCTTACAGTAATGGCCAGTTATAACTAGCGTGCCTATGTTTACACTGCAGACTCTGTCCACACGATACACTTCCAAATAAATGTAACTTATTAAATAACTTTAAAGCGAACCCAAGGCAGAAAGACCTTTCTCAGTGAAATCCAGAAGACTCTTTTAAAAGGGGGGGGGGGGTTTGTGCACCATAAAATTGTACAACAATGTTGAAATGCAATGCACTTTGAGAACAATGCAACTTTTGTCTTTTATGCATGACATTTATAGCAGACAAAGCCAATTTCAGGAAACTAGCCATAATCACCAAATCACAAGAGTGAATTTCATGTGTTGGGCTGTGTGCCATGAGGTATCAAACAAAACACCAGTAGTGTAAAGAATAAAAGTATTTTAAGTATTGTTTTGAAATGTGGTTTTTGTCATTTGCATGCAAAGTTTTCCATTTATTTCACTTAGCACAATGTGAAGAATATAAAGAATGAAACTAGAAGTTTATGCAGATAATTTGGTTTATCCTGAATACTGAACACAGTGCTGAACAATACACTACAATTATGACAGCTATAGTTACTTTACAAATGAATACTTTTAGTACAAAACATTCCAAGGTTATAAAATATGTTTGTGATAAATTAAACCACCCAACAGTAAATATACACAATTACAATGCAATTTGTTGTCTCCACTTCACCGATTATCATTCATCTTAAAATAAATAAATCAATCACACGACCTACGAGGTTATAGATCTTGGCATTACATAATATTACATAATGAATTTGGTATGTTTTGTATTCCAAGAACTTCTTTGTGGTTTTTAGTTCTGCTCAGGGATCACTTACATTTAACAAAAGTAAAAAACACTCAGGAGTTTAAATAAACTGTTTCAGACATACTCGGAGTGAATGCACCCTGAATTCAGACCAGTAAGCTTTCAGAGCGGTCATAGTAGTATCATCTTTATTGTCTGTTCAGAGATGGGTGACGTCACTCACCTTGTTACAACATCTTGTCTGAACTCGCACAGAAAGAAACTTCCTTACAGGAAGGAGCTCCTGTGAAAAGATAAAGTATCTGTGGACTGCAGGCTTCTCATGTAACAAATATCTGATTCTGTACTTCACTGGAACCTGTTTCTTACACACACACACTTACACACGTAATTCCAGTTTAATTTTTCTTTTGGTCCAGACCCTTGGCCCTGGTTCTAATTCTGGGTCAATTATAAAAATGTGTCTCGTATGTGACTGAACAGATTATTCGTCTAAACGGACTCCTGAGTGACCTAAAGCATATAGGTACATTCCAAACCGACAAGGCACTTCCGTTGTAGGACTTGACTGGTGAGCGATGTTCAGGATTGGTTGGAATGATTGTTGAACCTCACAAGAATACCAGATTTTTGACAACTACGATTTGCATCAAGTCCTGCCACATTCTCTGCCTCTGGTTGGCTAACCCTAACCACTGGAGGCAATAAGTAGGCTATTAACCAATCAGAGGCAGAGTTGTTGAAAATCTGGTGGAGAAAAAATAAATAAATAAAAGCCACAAGAACCCATTATTCAAAACCCATCTGACCCCAAATTCTAGAATAACTAATCACTACTGTTTTTTGAACCGGGCGGAAGCATTGTAATCAAGCATGCGTCATCAACAGAGGCCGTTGCACAATGACCTGCAGAATATGAGACGTCCACTTGTGTTTGCAAAGAAAACCTCATGTTTTTTGGTTCCATGATGGAAAAGGCCTAATGGAGTACTTTTACATACACATTAGTATCTCAGTTTTGATTCTCATCCTAGTATGGATCGTATTTTGGATGTGATGTTTACATGGAACGTTAAATGAGAAACCTGAAGCATAATTTATCAGCCGTGTGTATACACATTTTTGTGCTAAAGACATTTCAACACATAAAATCCAATTAATCAATGAATGTTTGAGCATTTATCGCGAAAGTCAGGTGTTGTTCTAAATGTTTAGAACAGGCTTACCAACAACCCTAGTGGTATAGGATAAAGTCAGCTAAAATGTGCCTTTTAGGTTAATGACTAATAAGACCATCTAATAAGCTATGCATGAGATCTAATGATATTTTTATAAATTGGTATGGGTCTCTGAAATATCTATTTGTAAAAAAAAAAAATGTGAAAAAGCTGAAAAATTGTTTTGTAATTATGAGAGTTTGAATAGCAGCATGTTGCCTCTGGCCCATTTTACTCGATTTCAGGTAAAATGGGCCAGATGTTTAGATTAAATGTAAAGAGAGAACAATGGAGTGATTTTAGCGGAAATCATCTACATTTTTGCAGGAAACTGACATTATTGTCTTTGGTATGACAAAGTAACAATATCTTAAATGCATTTCATGCAATAAAAAGCTGAACAACTATTTCATTGACAAATGCAAAAATGAACTGATTGTGTTGTATGGGTGTGAGTTTCTGCACTTGGTGTGTTTGTGTTGGTTTTGTGCATAAAGTAATTTGTTTTAGGTTTTACATGGATATGTACAGTCCCCTCCAAAAGTATTGGAACGGTAAGGATAATTCCTTTGTTTTTGTTGTTCACTGAAGACATTTGGGTTTAAGATCAAAAGATGAGTATGAGACAAGAGTTCAGAATTTCAGCTTTTATTTCCTGGTCTTCTCATCAAGATGTGTTAAACGACTTAGGACAAACCACCGTTTGTATTAGACCACAGCAGTCTTAGGTGAGCTATGGAACAAATAATCTTAAAGTAATCGACATCACCAAACTGTTGCATTCTTCATTTGTGATGCTATTTCAGGCTTTTACCGCAGCTTCTTTCCGTTCTTGTTTGTTTCAGTGGGTTTCTCCCTTCAGTCTCCTCTTAAGGAGGTGAAATGCAGCTCTATAGGGTTAAGGTCAGTTGATTGACTTGGCCAGTCTAAAACCTTCCACTTTTTTCCCCTGATGAAGTCCTTTGTTTTGTAGGCAGTGTGCTTTGGGTCATTGTCCTGCTGCACGATAAACTTCCTCCCAATTAGTTTCAATGCATTTCTCTGTAAATTGGCAGACAAAATGTTTCTGTACGCTTCTGAATTTATTTTGCTGCTACCATCATCAGTTACATGATCAATAAATATTAATGAGCCTGTTCCAGAAGCAGCCATGCACGCCCAGGCCATGACATTACCTCCACCGTGCTTCACAGATGAGCTTGTATGATTCGGATCATAAGCAGTTCCTTTCTTTCTCCATATTTTGGCCTTTCCATCACTTTGCTAGAGATTAATCTTGGTCTCATCAGACCATAAGATTGAGTTGCAGAACTTTTGCGGCTCATCTCTGTACTTCTTTGCAAATTTCAATCTGGCCTTCCGATTCTTCCTGCTGATGAGTGGTTTGCATCTTGTGGTGTGGCCTCTATATTTCTGCTCTCTGAGCCTTCTTCAAACAGCGGATTATGATACCTTCACCCCTGCACTGTGGAAGTCATTGGTGATGTTTTGGGGGTTGTCTTCACAGCTCTCACCATATTTCTGTCATCAACTACTTTTGTATTCCTTGGCCGACCTGTTGGACGTCTGTTGTTCAGTACACCAGTAGTTTCTTTCTTTTTCAGGACATTCCAAATTGTTGTGTTTGCTATGTTTCCAATGTTTGTCCAATGGCTCTGGTCAATTTTCCTTCTTTTCTCAGCTTGAAAATGGCTTGCTTTTCTCCCATAGACAGCTCTCTGATCTTTATGTTGGTTTATTCTCTTTAACAGGAAATGCAGTCTTTATAGGTGCGAACCAAGGATGAAAACTTAGTCTAGTGATGCAGAGCTATTTAATGTTTGGACAATCAACCTAAAAGGCAACACCTGGGCAACACAAGAAACATCTGTCATACACATGTTTCAATAGATTTGCTCACTTGAAAAATGGGTGGGTTCAAACAAAGGGTGGTTTGTCCTGAGTTGTTTAACACATCTAGATGTGAATACCAGGAAATGAGAGCCGTTGCTGAAGTGAACTCGTGTCTCATACTCATCTTTTGATCTTAAACCCAAATGTTTTCAGTGAACAAAAAAAAAGTAACTTCCCTTACCGTTCCAATACTTTTGGAGGGGACTGTACTTATACACCTATGAACCTGTTTTGTATCCTCAATTTCTTTCTTAAATTTTCAGTAAGCCTGTGTCACATTTCAGCTGAAAAATATGGCCCATTTTAGATCAATTACATGTCAACTAGTGTTGTAGCAAAAATTCAAGATCAGTAATTGTGACAGGCTGTAACATTTTAGAGTACTATAAAAAGGTCCAACCTTATTTGGCCAATTTTAGCTGACTGCACCCTACAGATAAAGCCGAACCAAGGATAAACCAATTCCTAAAGTACAGACACTCAAACCACACAAGCCGTTTTTGGGCTGCAAACAATCTGAACCAAAATGTAGCCTAAGCTACCTATTAACTCAACTGCAGACTTGATGGGTTATTATTAAGTGAGACACTAAGGGTCATGTATGCATCCAACTACCAAAAAGAAAGACTAAACATCTGGATTTTTCCACAACCTGGCCACCCTGGTCTTAATAGCCTATAAGTAGCATAATCTATAAAGCATTAGTAAATAGTTTGTTAATCATTAATAAAGTCATTAGTTACAACTTATGAACCTTTTATAAAAGGGCAGTAAAAGTAAAACAAAGAAAAAGAGTTTGAGATTTATGACGCCTATTGCTCGACATAAGGAAGTTGTTGTCAGTCCTTTGGGCGCAGTAGTCAGTCTCAACAAGACGAGCCGAAACGCAGCAGTTTCTCTGTAAAGACATTCTGAGGATTCTCAGCGCTCCATCCCCTCTACCTGTTCAACAGGTGTAGCCGGTGTTCTCTCGGCGGGCGCGCTCAGAGACAGACGCGAGGGACAGCGGCTCTAAGCGGGGCCATTCATGGTCATCTATGGGTGAGTGTCTGCAGAAATCTTGTCCATGTTTGGAATCACTATGGCAGAGGATTTTCAAAGACAAGAAGGCTTCTCCTGGAGGAGGAGACGGAGTAGTCAATGGTAGTGGAGGGGGAAGAGAGCGCGGCAGTGACGGCCGCGGTGAGGAAAGACCACCGAGTCCTTGTCCGAGTCCGGCGGACAGTGTGCCCGAGAGCAGCTCTATCTACACGGCGGTGTGGCCGTTTGAAGCCCGTCACAAGGATGAGCTGTCATTTCAGGAGGGGGATCTGTTCAATGTTATCAGCCGCAAGGGGGACTGGTGGACCGCACGGAGGATCGACAAGAACGGGTGCGTCCTGGACACCGGGATCGTGCCCAATAACTACCTGGTCAGGGCGGAATCCCTAGAAATGCAACCGTGAGTGGTGTCACTTTTTCATAATATTTTAAGAAACCGACTGCTCCTTAACAGTTAACCTATTTCGTGTGGATTTCTCAGTCATTTTCAAACAAGGCTAACTTCATAACTTAAAAGATTTTTGAGACAGGTTAGGCTGCGTGTGACTTCTTGTGCAACTTCGTCCCTTAAAAAAAAATCTCACAACATTTCAGGGAAGCTAGCAGGTCATATTTCAGACTGAGGCAAACGTCATGAAACAAACACTAGGTCTTGAAAAGTAAATTACAAGCTCAGTTAAGCTCAAGTCTTTGGCATTTCTTTTAAAACTTGCTCTCAACTTATGAAATGACTTGCCACAAACTTTACCCTTTCAGAAGCTTTAGCTGCATAAACATAACCAAATTCCACCATAGATGTAATTTACACTGGGGACGCTGGGGACATGTCCCCACCACTTTTTTTCACCTCCTTAAGAGGAGACTGCAGGGAGAAACACCCCGATTTTGCCCCCACCACAAAGAATAATGTTTTATAAAACGTTCTGAAACATAGCTTGTAGTTAAATAGCATGCCTTTAGAAAGGTTTCCACATTAAGAAAACATGAAATGCAATTAAAATATAGAGGAAACAAAATGTGCATTGTCAAAAAAACAAACAAGCTACTGATTTATAAAAATTACCCAAAAACGTGCATGCACCAATCAACAACTTTAACAACTTATTAACAGTTTCTTTTTGGCCAAGTTCTCCATTCTCTCCGTGTGAACATGACAAAAGAGGAGGGAAGACGAAATCATGCCTATATATGTGTTGCTCATACGTTTAAAAGGATCTTTCGTCCATCTTATTTATTGCCTCTCTTGACATCTTGCAAGCTAAGTTTTTCTTCCCACCCCTAATCTGAGCCCCTAAGTCCCCACCACTTTTCAAAATAAAGTGACGCCCTTGCCATTTCAAACAGGAGGAAAGTCAATCCATTGTCACACTTTCCAGTTAATATTAAATGCACCATGTGCTATGCAGTGGAATTATGGTGCTTTTGGTTCGACTTTAAATAACACATGCACTTGTTCAGTTCAACAATTCCTCTGGATTCAGATAAGATACTTGTCAACTTGGCATTTTATTTCACCTTCCTTCTCAGCTTGATCACAATTAAACTAAACATAAATCATATTTTAGGTAAGCGAGCAAGCATGAAATACGTCACAATATTATTGTCCAGTTTAGGGCATATTGTAGCTATAGTTTTATTTGTTTTTACACACCCTTCTTTCATTGGTTTGACAGTTGACAGAAAGCGACAGGCATGGGATTTGTATTTAATACCACTAGGTTGCAAAGATACAATAACTGTTCTAGCAAAATTAGCTACAAAATGTATGTGGATGCTATTTAAGAACCAATTTGAGCAAAAGCCTCCAATAAAACTTGAACATCAACCAAATAAATCACTCCACTCGTCCTCATAAATGCTATATTTTCCTGTAAGCAAGAGAGCATTCATAAAGCTGCAACACATATATACACCTAACCCTGTGTTAGCAGCACCATGAGAAATCTCACCATAATGTAATCACCATGTCTGAGTGTTTCTGTGTTTCTGAGCAGTGATGCAAACACTTCTGAGTCAGCCTCACCACTTCTTGTTTTGTTGCTCTCTCTCTGTTTATTGCTTCAGCAGAATGGGAAGTGTGTAACGTGTGGTTATTCCCACATGTCAACAGGTGCTGGAAAGTTTAAATTCACTATTGATTTGGGTTTTTTTATGATTAATTGTAGTATTACATTTAGCAGTAATAACATTTTGCTGATAAAATATAATCATTATTTTCATAATTGATTAATGATTTTATTTTCTGTTTGTTTCTATGAAATGCCCATCACAAGGACTTGTGGTGACAACTTCAGATTTATTGCTTGTTTTGTCCAACTAACAGTAATTTAATAATCATATGACAACAAAAAGCTGCCAATCTTCACATTTGAGGAGCTGGAACCATCGCATGTTTGGCATTTGTGTTTGCAAAATGATTGAAACTATTAACTGATTATCAAAACGGTTGGTGATAAATTTTCTGTTAACCGACTTTCAATTATTCAACGTACCTAGTTTTGTTTCCACTCATGATAATCACAATAACTGTCCAAAGACGAGTTTAGAAGTTTAGAAGTCAGAGATTAAGTGTTTGTGGCAGTTTAACACACAACAAGTACTCTGTATTTGCACCTGCTATGAAGACTTCTTACATGTTTAGATACTCAAACCACTCAAAGTTATACCTTGAAAATATTTGCATGAATCTAAAAACGAGATCCCAGGATTTTCACAGGTAGACATAAATGATTTAACACAGTCAAACAATAAATTGCCAGATCTTGTATATGCTTATCTACCATTTACACAATATCTTCTTATTGTGATTATTACTATACTACTACTACTACTATTATTGTAGTTAAAGTTTAAGACCATGCAAACACTTTCTAATATTTAATTTTAATTTATGGCTTTCTGTCTTGATCCAGATGGTATTTTGGGACAATGAGCCGCTTTGAGGCCCAAAGCTACCTGCTGGGACCAGGAAACGACAACGGAGCTTTCCTCATCCGACACAGTGAGAAGGACAACGTTGGAAACGTTCTTTCAGGCAAGACAAGAATGAGAGGGGTGATGGAGAAAGCCTGCAGAGGGAACCAGAGGCGGAGTGATGTGTGGGTTGTTGGTGGGATAAAATAGAGAGAGCAAAAAGGGAGTTTTACTTCAGTTCAAAGTGTAGGATGGATTTGGGAAGACAGTTAGGTAGATGTGGAGGAAGTAATGTGTAAAATATAGGGACAGTCAGCTTTAAAATTTAGAAGTTTGTGTGTAGGCCATCCAGCTGATAAGGAACCAACATACAAACAATGGAACACTGTTTCATTGGAGGACATCACACTTTACCTGACCCTTCCCTAGCCACGCCTTTATCTAGTAACTGCCTGGCCTAAAACTGGCCCTACCTATGATCGATCTGGGTGTGGGTTCTGTTTAAATTGATCACAGCCTTAACTACTATAGCATTTATTGCTTCCAAACAAGTTGTTGACTGTAGTGCAAAATCAGAAATCTTCGTAAATACCAGAATTTTGCATTGTGGACATGGATGCATTGTCAGTTTCAATGCAATCGAGGAGATTTCCTGGAAACCAAAAGGCACAAGTTGCCTATCGGTTAAAGAAATTGTTTGACACTTTGGGAAATACGTTTATTTGCTTTCTGGCGTAAAGTTATATAAGAAGATACTACTCTCATATCTGGAGGATAAATGAAAGTTTCAGCCAGCAGAAGGTTAGCTTAGCTTGTCCGGCACATAACGACCCAGTAAAACGGCAAATTGTTATTTTCACCTTTCCATTTTGTTGGTATCAATCTTCCCATCTAACTCTTTGCCAGAAAGCAAATAAGGGTGATTTCCAAAATGTTGAACAAATCCTTTAAGTTGACTAAGGCGGCACAAAAACAAAGACAGTAGAAAAGGGAACAAAAGTTTGACGTTTCTATAATACCCAAACATTGGGAGACCTACCAGGAGTGTGATAATTCAGTTCTTGCCCTTTCAAAGAGCAACAACAGAAGCATAACCAAAGAAAATGTCAGTATTTACAGTATGCTTTCTACTAGGGCTGACCCCGCATAGTCGA
The DNA here is from genome assembly GCF_021292245.1 of Micropterus dolomieu. Classification (NCBI taxonomy): domain Eukaryota; kingdom Metazoa; phylum Chordata; class Actinopteri; order Centrarchiformes; family Centrarchidae; genus Micropterus; species Micropterus dolomieu. The sequence goes on from NC_060157.1 coordinate 4,606,509, forward strand.
TGCTGCGATGGGCGGAGCCTGATTCGACTGTCAATCTCAGTCGAAGCTTCGCATCAAAACAAGGATCATGCCATTTTGGCAATACAGGGGGTTCTCAACGTCTGAATTTACATAGAACTACCAGTTTCCTTCAATCAGTTCATATACAGCCTATTACAATATACATTTCAACTTTTAATGCTGTAAATAAACATAAAAAGAAAATAGCTTTTAATAAATGTTTTAAAAGTGAAAAAAATCCTAAATTGGCCTTAAAGAAGGCGGGTCAGTGCGTGTGTGTGTGTCTATGATGTAGCCTAGTGGCAGAGAGATGGAGCCCCAGCCTTACCGTTGTTGTGCCGAGTTGTCTGCACCTCGCGGGACATTCGGATCATTTATCACAATTGATAAACCACACAAAAGATTATTAAATCATTTTTAAATAGTACTTGAAATAGACCCGCGAGGAAACGCGACGTGCATGCATTTGTCGGCCGCACGGCACGCGCACAAAACTCTGCACAAGACCGGTGAATGGCAGGCGAGCAGAGCAGAGAAGAAATGATCAACAATAAGCTTCAGTGTATCTGTAACCTTAAATGTACAGTGTAAGTTACAGTGACTAATGAATAGAGGCCGCAGTTCTGCAGCTTCTACCGTGCCCGTTTCTATCCCAGCATGCATTTTGCAAGAGGCAGGGTGAACTCTGCACAGGGTGCCAGTCGATCACAGGGTTAACTTCAGTTGAGTCCTTAGGACATACACTCTGTTGCCAGTATTTGAGGTTCAGTCATGCAATAAATCCTCCATTCATGAAGGTTATAATGTTCTGTTTTGTATGTGTAGCCCTGCAGTCTGTTTCAGAGAGGTTTTGATTTATTTGTATGTTCATTTTGGAGGAAGTAGTTTGTGGTGATTGTAATTCTTTATATCGAGGTAGATCCATTATTTTGTCCACCCCATTTATATCAACATAATGCAATGCAGTTAAGAGACAAAAACGTGACAAAAATTACTTCTTAAGTGAAATCTTACAAAATCCTACTGAGGAGGATCTTTGCATTTAATTATTTTAACAATTTTTGCTCACAACAAAGTATTAGGGCCATTGTAGATTTTTTATTTTATGGAGCCATGGGACGGGTGATAGCATTCAGCATTCAAGAAAAGTATAAGAAGGAGAGCTGGAGCTTTCAGACAGGTGGGCAGATATGAGGGACTGCAACAAAGCCACTTGAAAGCATGTGTCACATCTAGTCATTTATAAATGTTTGCAGTTCCTCCCATTTTTTATGCTTCTGGTCTTTGAATAGTAGTATCTTCCAAAAGTGGTTGGTGAAAGTAGTTTATATGTGATGGCTGTTGTTATTAACATCTGCATACCCTGCTTAATAGAGTACAGAGCCTTTAACAACACAAGCACATCCGAGTTTTTTGATTTCTGATTTTTTTTCCCCTCGGCTCTGTAATTACATTTTATTTGACCTACAATGGACCTTATACACTCATATTTCTGACTTTGTGTATATGTGTGAATCTTTCTACAGTGAGGGTCAGCAATCAGGTGAAGCATTTTAAGATCCTCCAAGCAGGGGATAATTTTTACGTGGAGTACAACCGCAACTTCAGCTCTCTGATTGACTTGGTGGAGTACTACTGTGCCAACAGCCTGAACAACATATACAGACTGGGAAACCCCAGCAAAAGGGTAAGACAGGCTATCATGATGCTTATAATATAGTTTGTTCCTCTTATTTCTGATCATGTGAAAACCAGAAGTCTGGACATTCAGTGATAAAAAAACATTGCTAGATGTTGTTCATTCATACGCTTCCTGGTGTTTGTGGATGAATTGTTTTGTTTTACGACTGAGCCTGAACGCTATTTTACCAAATCATGCAACACGGCTTCAGAACTGTTTGTATGTTTGATATAATTTAAAGCTCTGTGACAAAGTTACTGTGGTCAAAAGCCTTCCCAGCGGCCACTACCACAGCTTCTGTGTAAATTCGAAAGTACAGAAAAGTCACATGCTACTGACTGGCTACGGCAAAACTAAAGAAAATAGCCCCTCTCACAACAACAACTCATGTCACATGAACACAATGTTGAAGTTCAGCACGGTCATTAGGTTAAAATTATTCTACATGCAGATTTAAAGAATAGGTTCACATTTTCACACATCAAGTTTGTTTTAAAGCAATACTCCATGCCTATGGGCAACAGCTTCAAATGGAAGTGATGGGGAACAGTTTTAGTACAAATGCAGTTTCCCCAGCAGTTTTTCTGCCTTGAGTTGCAATGGAGGGATAGCAACACACAAAAGAGGGGATTTGTACTAAAAAGATTTGATGATTCAGACTGCTGACCCCCAATATTAGCTTCAGATAAACTTCACATTTTTGCACAGGACTTTGGATATTGTCCTCCATCACCTCGATCAGAAGCATGTTAAGAAGGGATATCTTAATGTCCAGTATGACCAGGAGGATTGATTACAGCAAGCAAAAAACAGCTCAATGTACATGGGCACCTGATTGCATTTGTTTTAAGACAGACAAATTTTAAAACCGAGTGCATGCCTACACCCGCACATTTACCTAACATTACCGATCTGGACTTCTGTCACTGCACGTGTCATTTTTAAATATATTCTCTATGTTTATATCTTTTGCCGTTTATATTTTTGTTTGCCAGTTTGGCGTATTAGCATATTTTGAGCAGGCCTACTTATCTTATCATAGCTTATTGAACTGTTATCTGTGTAGTTGGGTGCAAACATTATTGCACATACCTGAACGTCATTCGCTCAGATATGGAGCAGACTTGGTTTTGACATCTACTTTAAGGAGTGCTATTTGCTATAGTACCAGTGTTACTCTATGAGTCATTTCATTAACTGCTGACCACTTTATACATTGTATTTGTATTTTATTAACTACATGTTATACTGCACAACCTTGCCTGTCTTGAGCAAGGTGTTCTCAATCAGCTAACCTTAAATAAAAATTTATAAACAAAGATTTTGCATTGTGTCAACTAGACTAACTATTTTGATTATCAATTAGTCATTTACAAGCAAAAATGCAAAAGAACCACAGTTTTAGATTCTGAATTGTGAGGATTTGCTCTTTTTCTTTATTTTATGTGATAGTTAACTAAATCTATTTGGGTTTTGAACTGTTGGTTGGACAAAACAAGACATGTGACAAACACAGCTCATTCATTCTCATCCTGCCTATATGCATGGATGAGAATGAATGAGCTGTGTTTGTGCCCCTTTTATGACCTACAAGTGTGTGTATGTGTGTGTTTTCCCCATCAGAAAAAGCCCAACACCCCAGATTTGAATCATTTTACGGTGGATGAGTGGGAGCTCCCGAAAGAGGAGTTTACCCTGGAGGAGCAGCTGGGCAGTGGCTACTTCGCTGAAGTCTACAGAGGACACTGGAAAAACCATATTAAAGTCGCCATCAAGATCCTCAAAAGTGGTATTTCACCATCTCTGTTGATCTAATGAAGGATGATTTAACAGACGGGGTTTGGCGCTTAGCTAGACAATTTACAAAAAGAGCGAGGTGGAAAGTGTTCAATATACTACTACTAATAACATGGTGGATGGTTTTGCCCAACAACTCATGAGGAAAATTAGGTACAAACCTTTCTGTTAATGTGTATTTAGGCTGGTTCTCCAAAAATTGCCGATGATTTTGATAACAAATTAATCATTTAAATAATTTCATCAAGCAAAATTGACATTCTCTGGTTCTAGCTTCTCAAATGTGTGAATATTTGTTTCTTTTCTCGGTTTTCCATCATTGTAAGCTGGATATCTGTGACAAAACCAAGGCTTCTGAGAGCATCTGTATGAGATTTGACATTTCATAAACTTTATTTATAAACAGATTAATCCATCATAAAAAAGAAGCAAGCTACAGCCCTAATTGCAGGCCTCTAATATCGTGAGTTTTTGCATACCTGCTGCTAATACTATATATATTGCTGTGGGGTGGGGGTTAATTTATTGGCGTGCTTATTGTTATTGCTAGCAGCAATTTCTCACTAGAACTCCATGGGTCATGTTAGATAGCTATAAATATGTTCTACTGTATGTTGTAAAAATGTTGTAGAAATGGGAGGATGAGTAACAGAAGTAGAGTAGGATAAGTACAGTCATGTTTAATACAAATGTAAAAGTTACAGTTGTGTAGGGCTGACCCCGAGTAGTCGAAGATTTGATAGGCGGAGCCCGATTCAACTCCCAATCTCACAGTCGAATCTTTGCAGAGAAATGAGGATCATGCCTTTAGGTGTGCTCAACGTCTGATTTTACATAAAACTACCGGTTTTCTCTCGATAAGTTAATAGACAGCAAGTGCAGTAAAGGAAACATGTGAAAAGAAAGAAGCTTTTAATAAATATTTTTTAAGTGTGTGAATAAATCCTAAATTGTCACCCTAAACCTTAAAGCAGGGGGCGTCAGTGCACAAACAATACTTGGAATAGACCCGGGAGGAACCGCGACCAGCATGCAGTTCTCGACAACTGACCGTTCTGATTCGACTATGTAAATCCTTAGTCGGAGACACCCCTACAGTTGTGACATCTTAAATTCCAAAAAAAGAGTCATATTTCATCTCATGTGTAAGCTCTTATGACATTGTGCAGATTGTGGGTTTTTTTTGCCAGATTAATAATCACCAACACCTGAGAGCTGCACATAGCTGCAGTCCTTCATGCAAACATAAAACCAATCAGAAAGTACATTTTCAGGTCACTGTGGTATTGGCTATATTACTCATTTCTAATTCCTCATTTAGCAAGACAACTGCACCTGTGAAGGTCCTTCAGCAGTTGTCCAACTGTTTCTTCTGCTTCCAGTGTTTGTGCATAACCAAGCTAATCTGACCTGGACCCATCATAGTTCCCAACATGTCAGAAATCCCTCTACAATAAATCTTAAAAAGCTTCAGGTGACTCAGGTGTTTCTCAGCATATCAATCACAGCTGTGTATTACCTAATACTTGAATAGTGAAATATACAATGTACACTTGAAAACTGACCTGTTTTTTAAATGTGTGAAACTGGGTGGGGTTGAACATGTACAGACAGAATAAGAATGTAGAGTAATTTCCAGATCTATCATGTTAAGACCCATTGATATACCTCAGATGCTGTCATACATATCTGGCAACACAAGCAGCATCGTTACGTGTCAAACTGACCTAACAGACGGTTGGACAGTTCATCAAATCTGCTGCTGTGTTGTGTAACAATCACTAAAATATTTTTTCACCTTAACTGATGAGTATAAATTGATCTTTTTGGCATAAAGTATGTGCTGATGCTACAACGTACTACTGTTTAAATAGCAACAATATGTTGTTTTCATCCAGGACATCTGGATTACGTGTGCGTAACAAGCACCTGTAGACAGTAAAGGGAGTGCAGGGTGAGGGAGTAGTCAGGTGAGACATTTTAGAAGCATGTTGCACAGCACTTAAACTGCAGTCTGTCAAGCTCACTTGATTGACCCGATGACTCATTTACTGTACAGCAAACCTCTCTAAGCAGGAAGTAAATGTTTTATGTACAATGTCATAATTTCCAAGCATCAGTCAGAAAATTGTGAAGAACGCTTATTTCAGGTTGAAGGTGACACATTCAAAATGCTTCTTTTGCCCAACCATCAGTCTAAAATCCAAATGCTTTCCAATAATACTGATTACAAAACAAAGGAACATAGAAAATCCTCCCATTTGAGAAGCTAAGGATGTTTTTGGATTGATTAATATACTAATAATTTTAGCATTAGTGTCTTCATAGCAAACAGTATATGTTGTTTTTGTATAACAGATGCCTACATTAAATAAAGCAAGAACTCTTGCTGTGGTCACCTGGAATTTAATTTCCCTTTTGCACTGATTTAGAGCAGTGGTTCAGACCAGAACTATGTTGCTGTTCCACACAGACACCTGCCTGGCCATGACACAAGGCCTCTTACTGGACTGTAACTTTGCTAAAACGTAGCTTTAGTTAATCAAACATAAATTAGCATTTGTTCTACAGCAGGTTGGTTAATGAAAGCATCCATGTAAGCCACTTGCACATGACCGAACAGTGGGAAAAATGTTGATATTGATAACGACATCAGTTTTTTGGGTTTATTGGATTGTCACTGGACAAAGCCAACTGCAAATTCAGATAGGGATGAACAATATGCAAAGAAATAAATCGTATTGCAATTATTTTGACCGATATTGCCATATGAGGCACTTTTTTTGTGGGAATGGTAATTTTTGCACTTCATTTTCACTGATAAAAATGACGAAGATGTGACGTCTCTGAAGCACCACAATGCTTCATTTATAAATCCAGCACTTATCAAAACAAAGTTTCAAAGTGCTTTACAGGACTGAACAAAAAAATCAAAACTTAATTCAATTCTAAAATGTTCTGGTAACCACTGAAGGCTAAAAACAGGACTAATGTGATCTTGTCTTCTAGTATTTGCAAACTACCCACATGTGTGTCCGGCGACAGTGTACTGGTACTACATAAAAGTTTGGTTACATTGTATAACTACCACAGCTAGCATGATTTTATCAAAAACGGATGAACTGAAACAGAAACATTTTAATACTTTCGCTAATATTGTCGCTCCACCATGGAGCAGGTCAATGCTACCTTCGCTTTCAGCCATGCTTGTTGTTGTCGTCGTGTTTAACGGTGCAACGGCATTGTGTGACAAGTTGGAATATTGCCATTATCGCTACATGGATTATTTTATCATCATATCATAAAAATAATATCGTGAACGATATGATATGGGTGCACACCCCGATCCACAGTTAGTTTCCCCTGTTATATCTGTAAAATGGTCCAAATTTCAATGTGGTTTCCTTCTATTGCCTGATGGTTCTCAGTCTACCAGGTCATTTCTTTATTTCCCTGTTCCTCTTTCATCTCTGTTCCTCATTTTCATCTCTGTTTCTTCTGTTTTGCTATTAATTATCTCTGTCTCTCTCTCTCTCTCTCTCTCTAGACTCGGAGTTGAACTATCGCGAATTTCAGAGCGAAGTTCAGATCCTGAAGCGTCTCCGTCATCGTCACCTCATCTCCCTGTTTGCTGTCTGTACGGCCTCAGCACCTTACTACATCATCACTGAGTTGATGGAAAAAGGCAGCCTGCTCAACTTCCTCAGAGGTAAACCTCAGTGTTCTTCTATCTTTTGCAGCAAACAGTCAGTCCCGCCCCCCTTTAGAAGCCAACAGTTCAAGCCCCCGACACAATAGCCTTGCTTGCATCAGTCCTTTTTTTGTTTTGTTTATGCCACCACATGAATTACATACATGCAACTTGAGGTCTGCTCAACATCCACGCACTCCAGTTGAAGGGTAAGAGGGTTAGAGCTTTGACATTTCCTGAGATGGTGCGATATAAAATTTCAGTAAAACTAAGTTTTTAGGGAGTTATCTTTCAATTCAGCTTTGTGTTGAAATGTAGGGAAATCACACAGTTTACCATATACTAGCTTAAAAAATATGTTCCGCAAATCCTCCCTTCATGAAGGATACAATGTTCAGTTTTTCCTGGTAAAGGTTTAGAGGTGTTGATTCAACTGCTCAGCTGTGGTTTCAATGTGCTGTGCAATTGTATTATGTTTACTGAGTTTTTTTAAACATGTGTATCAATGAGGTTAGACTAAATATTATAAACTTAGTACAGTGCATCCGGAAAGTATTCACAGCGCTTCACTTTTTCCAAATTTTGTTATGTTACGGCCTTATTCTAAATCTCTGCAAATTTATTAAAAACAAAAAACGGGAAAAAAGCACGTCATGTCTGGAGGAAACCAGGCACCGCTCATCACCTGGCTAATACTATCCCTACAGTGAAGCATGGTGGTGGCAGCATCATGCTGTGGGGATGTTTTTCAGCAGCAGGAACCAGGAGACTCGTCAGGATCGAGGGAAAGATGAATGCAGCAATGTACAGACATCCTTGATAAAAACCTGCTCCAGAGCGCTCTGGACCTCAGACTGGGGCGAAGGTTCACCTTCCTACAGGACAATGACCCTAAGCACACAGCCAAGTAGTGTCTAACGGACAACTCTGAATGTCCTTGAGTGGCCCAGCCAGAGCTGAGCCAGACTTTAACCTGATTGAACATCTCTGGAGAAATCTGAAAATGGCCCATCCAACCTGATGGAGCTTGAGAGGTCCTACAAAGAAGAATGGGAGAAACTGCCCAAAAAGAGGTGTGCCAAGCTTGTAGCATCATACTCATAAAGACCTGAGGCTGTAATTGGCTCCAAAAGGTGCTTCAACAAAGCACTGAGCAAAGGCTGTGAATACTTACAGGTGCTGGTCATATAATTAGAATATCATCAAAAAGTTGATTTATTTTAGTAATTCCATTCAAAAAGTGAAACTTGGATATTATATTCATTCATTTATTCATTCCACACAGACTGATATATTTCAAATGTTTATTTCATTTAATTGGAAAAAGTGAAGCGTGTAAATACTTTCCGGATGCACTGTTTAACTCAATACAATTCAACAGCGCCACAAACTACGGCCTCCAAAATGAGGATGATCAACACCTTTCTAAAACAGTTTCACCAAAAATGTAACATTGCGCTATGATTTTTTGCAGGGATGTTGTGTTAGACCGCTTTAGTTTTAGCTAGTGCACTGAGTATATGTTATTGCAATGTAATTGGGTTTATTTCCTATAGATCTCTGTGTCTGTATTTACACATACTGTGACTATTATTAAACATAGGTTTGTACCAAGCAAAGGCACATTTCTACATAAAAAATGTGATAAAATTATCATGACTCAATCCTGAGGCTGATGGGAATGTCAGTTTTGCAGGTATTAAGCATAGTATTAAAGCATATTGGACAAACTGACATTTTGACATGATGGCGGTGCGTGATTAAACGAAGCAGTGATTGCAATTCATCGTGAGGGGGACATTAGTGTGTGTACCAAATTAATTTTAAAGTTGTGCTGCACATAATCATCCACTTGCAATAATGACAAATTACTGATAAGTCATGCGTGATATTGTAAAAGGTTTGACATCTCACTGACAATCCCTAAACTTTATATGCTGACAGCGCTTTATTTTGGCCACTTGAGCCAACGTAAGCGTCACAGGCTGAGCTGCTTTACAGCCCCGAATGCTGAAGGTTTTGATATAATGCTGTCTGTTCTGGAAATAAAGTGAGCCAGGTTTAGGTGTGTCAGGTGATAAGTTTCCGAGTAAGAGGTGATTGCTCAGGGGAGAGAACAAAGCGCCGGGGTAGGAGCCATGTTGGCCCAGCTTTGACTTTAGGCTGCTCCTACTCAGACTCATGTTGGCCAAGCAACAGAAATCAGAGACCGCTGTGACCACATCTTTACAGAAACCTGCTTATCAACATCCCAGATCAAGCATTCGTTATACAGCCTTGTGTTGTATAATGACAGATAAACAACCCTGTACCTTGTTTAATGAGACTTGGCCAAAGAGATACAGTGCCAGCATACAACTTGTGAACACTTGCAATCTCAACACCAAATTTGAAGGATAGCATCTTTGGGTCCGTTTTTATGTTTATGCCTTTCCCCCTAGTATCTGTAGGTTTTCCCTCTTAGCTCATCTTCAACCGGCCTTAACCTGAACAGCCAAATCTGTCTGATGTTAGACTCTAATGCATTACCTACATCACTTTGAAATCTGATAGTATCCATGATTTGCACTCTAATCTGTGGAGCCATTAAGTTCTTGCAAACATACAAGATTCCCAGAGAACACATATCTGCTGGCCTGATGCCTTACAGTCCCTGCCTTATCTGTGAAACTGTTGTCACCCTGACAAGAACAGTTACAACTCTGCAAAGACTTAGAGCTGGAAGGTCAGTGAACACTTGTGAGGTCACCTAATAACTCCAAGCATGACCTGCCTTACCTTTGCTGTCGCTTGAATTAAGCCTCTTAAGAAATATCCATATCCAAATATCCATTGCAAAATAATACCAAACATAAATTGCACTTACTGAAAACACAATGACAACAAAGTTCCATACTTCTTGGTTCTCTGTTTGTTTGCTTTTCTGTTGTAGGTCCAGAGGGGCAGAAGCAAAACATTGAGTTACTCATTGACATGGGCGCTCAGGTGGCTGATGGGATGGCATACCTGGAGGAGCAGAACAGCATCCACAGAGATTTGGCGGCTCGAAACGTCCTGGTGGGGGAGGACTACATCTGTAAGGTGGCCGACTTTGGACTGGCCAGAGTGATCAAGGTAGGGAGGAAAGGAAGGGTTTCTGTGTATAGTAGTCAAAGTCAAATCAAGCCTGCAGTTTTTGAAACAAAGATTTCTCATCCAGGAGCCGTTCTACATCACAGAAGATAAAAAGATACCCTACAAGTGGAGCGCTCCTGAGGCCATCAGCCATGGAAAGTTCTCTAACAAGTCAGACGTCTGGTCTTTTGGTGTCTTGCTCTATGAGATCACAACCCATGGTGGCAATCCTTACCCAGGTTAGTGGAATGACATGTTTTTTGGATTAGAGCTCTTAAAAACATAATTTATGGCACTTTCAAATCAAATGAAATATCAAGTTGAAGCCCTAGTGGAAAACATTTTTCTCATGTTGTCCGGGAGAAATCAAAGTTTGCAAGAATGCCAGAACAGTCTCCATCATTTAAGACAAAACAGTGTCTCACAGTAATCTATAGTACAGCTTGGATTTGATGATGTTGCACAATGAAACTTCCGATTCATTGTCACTAGACAAATCCCCATTTAATCTCCTCAGTTTGAACAAAATCTTCCACTATTCTCAGCAGTCCTTGAAGCATACTTTGTTGTTATACCTCTTTGAGACTGCCTCCGGAAGTCAGACAGATCAAATAATGGTATTTCTACTGGAAAAGCATACACCTGTTTAAATGGTAGCATTTTTGTCGTAACCAGGGGCAGAAAAATGTATTTGTTCTTCATCAGCATCACTGGGTTTCCTCAATTCTGACACATTTGTTGTTCTAGCTTTTTTTTGTCCATTGCATTGAACTCCTGTGTCTCTCACACACGCTAAATTTATTTAAAGGATGGGTTCACAATTTCTTTTAGTCTGTCTTAAAACAACACTCCCATACCCATAAGTAAATTGCAACATATTTTGCTTGCACTAACCATCCCTACTGTTCCTACATATGCAAAAATGTATTTTATATATATATATCCCCAACTGAACAAGAAAACACTGTCAAGTGAAACACAGAGGGAATTTTATGCTAAAAGACTTTGAAAGATACCCACTTGATTTGACCAATTCAGAGAGATGAAACCTCATTTAAGCTTCAGATCATCTATTTTACGCATTTTTGCACAGAAGGAGGACAGTGGATTTCTCTTAATGGCCAGTATGAACAGGAGGAACGAGTACAGCAAGCAATGCAAACACAGCGTAAATGGCACGTAGAAATGAAATTGCATAGGAGGTCTGAACAGAGATTGTGAAGTTAAAATGATTAATCGTGCAGCCCTAATAAGTCTACTAAACCTTACAACAGATGGACAGTGTCAAATGTAGCCCTCTCAACTATACATTCTGCTCACTTCAAGGTCCAATGTCCTAAAATATAAAAATAGAAGTTTTTTCAAGATAATGGAATAAAGAAACAATTTCCTATGAAGTTGCACCACTTCGACAAACGTGTTTAGGGAACTGGACATATTTAGGGAACTGAAAGTCAACAACTATGCTTAGAAAATGTATTCATACATGGTATGGTATAGTTTTTGGTTAAGCAGTGATGTGTATGGTGCTAAAGTTGGTGTGTGAATGGCAATGACGATGGAGCATGTTCTTTATCAGAGATTAGATCATTTTTCAAGTCCACCACAATCACAACTTAATCTTGCACAAAACTATAATACACACTTCTGCACTTCTTTTTCTTCTCTTTACCCACTTCACTCCATCCCTTGCTTCCTCTCAGCCTTTAGCAACCAGGAAGTGTACCAGCAGGTTACCAAAGGCTACAGGATGCCAGCTCCGGCCAAATGTCCAGACTTTCTCTACAAAATCATGCTGAAATGTTGGAGCGCCGAGCCAGTCGACAGGCCAGACTTCAAGTCCCTAAAGATCCAACTGGAGGGCAGGTCCTACGAGTTGGAGTGATTTGTTAGATTTTTTTTAATTCTCTTCATATCCTGACAGCAATCAATAAATGAAATGCTCTGACACACAAAAACAAGGCCAATCATTTCATTCGGTCTGAATGAAACAGCGCATGAAAGATTTTGGGAGAGTGGCTTTGGGGGAAGACTGGAGGGGAAGAGGGGACATTGCCCACTTCAGCTTTAAATATGTGAATTTGGGCTCTACTGCGTTTCCACTATTTGACATGTTATAGCCCAATTGATTTAATCAGTTAATTGAGACAATAATGCAGCAGATACTAAATATTACTGTGTAATGTAACTCTAATTTTCTTTTGTCTGACCAACAGACCAAAACTGTCCATACTGCACTGAGATGGGTGTCAACACAGAACAGCCAACGTGTTCTATGTAGGGCTGGGGCGATTCGTCGACGTAATCGATTACGTAAATACGTCGACGCGCGTCGCTGCATCCGGTGTGGGATTCTCCTGGACAAGCTCCAGCTACAAGAGCGCGCCTTCCACCGTCTAAAGTTTGGAGTATTTCAGACAGACACTCAACAACGTGCTGCTCCGTGCAGCTCTCTGAACTGGAAACAGCTCCACTGCAGCACAGCTGCTGTCCACAAATACGTGAAGCAGCATGAACCCTTGAAACGAAAGTATCCCGGAGCACTTTGTCGAGACGGCAGCACCGCAAATCGTGTTTACTTTCTGTCGCCACACAAGCACGGCACATTATCAGCACGAGGACACGTAGTCCGTTAAAATGTTTATTGCCTTCATGTTAAAAGTAATATCTGCCCCACTGCTGTCATGGTAACGTAACACCGCGAGTCATCAAGTTAATTTTTAATTTAATTAATGTCTGTTATTGTTATTATCACATCACAGCAGTGACGTGGAAATTTAATTCATTTTAAGATTTGCTGCTAATTGTCATTGTTCTAATGTGCTGCATCAGGATGATTGAATAAAATATAGATTTATTGATTAGACATGTTTTTGATATTTATTTTGGATAAATTGGTATGTTAATCGAGTAATAGGCAACTTTTCTTTCTTTAGAATAAACAAAATTAGTCGTTAGATTAATCGACTTGAAAAATAATCCATATGTACAGCCCTAGTTCTATGGTTTGTTATAATTTCCTACAGAAAAATATGTTGCATCTCTTTGTTAGATTTCTTTGTAAACCTTTTTGAATTCGACACCACTCTTAAAATCAGAAATAAGATGAAGGTTTGACAACATGTACATGGATTTTTTGGGGAGACAGGTCTGAAGGTTTACAGCCGGCAGGGAGCCGTGAAAAGGCTAGCTGAATGTTGACTGTTGGTTGATTGTTTTGTCTGCTGACACCAAGGCCAAGAATGAACTTTGAAACTCAGGTTTTAGTCCTTATTTTGTCAACAGCCTTCCTCTATTTGATGCTGGATGAAATTGAAGTAGCACAAATGTTGTAGAGAGCTCCAACTAATAATTCTGAGAGGTGACAATCTCAGGAGTTAAAGAGAAATATACACTAGCAGTAAGTGAATGACTTGTAAAAGTTAATTTAACATTTAAACAAACTCAACTAATTTCTCACTTGTTGATAAACTCAATATGTGACAGCTGTCTACAATATTTAGCTTTGGCCAGCAAGGGGCAGCAAAGCCACAGTATCTGAGGATCTATCTTCTAACTAAAGCATGAAGAGTGACATTTTTCATTGCACAAATGAGTTACTTGTTTTCCAGCAATACATACTCTTCCAGTATTTCAACAGATCCTCTCAAATCAAATCCAGCATTCTCTTAACTGCTGTAAACTAGAAATACTCCATTAACCAGCAAAACTGATGAGTAATTACATGAAAACACATGGAGAAAATGAATCCCCAGCCCTCCAACCAGATCACCCCCTTGCTTTCTCTCAGTTACTGTTTGCATCAGTGCTATAGATGAGTGTGCGACACTGTGAAACATGGTCCTGAGGAAGTCTAATTAACCAGATTAGAGGGAGGTCTAAAACAATTAGCATTTTCTGCTTTCCTTTCCGGTTAAGCATCATTTTGTGGGGAGCCCACAATCACAGGTTACGTTAATAGTCACTGCCATAGATAGCATGTGGACTATTACAAACAATTCTGTAAAAACATGCAAATGCACATGTTGGCAGCAAGTTACAGTTTAAACAGGTAAAATAAAAAGGATAGCAGGCAAATTTTCAAAGATTTTCTTGGTTACTTTGGCTTAAAAACAGTATCAAAAGCCATAATAAGTGTAGTGACGCTGGCTATGGAAAACACTTGTGTGAAGAGAGTGAGTTGCAGGTCACGTTTTGTTTCCAGTTCTTTTGAATGTTGCTCATGCATGTTGCTGATAAAATGCCTGGTAAGATTGTTTTCAGTGCCAGATCTCTTCACCGCAGCCCTTGTCGAACAACACGGACTACTGTCCCTTTTAAAATGACTGATGGCTTATCAAAGCACCTGCCTCACCCAAACTCATATCACTTTCAACCTGGTGCAAAAACAACGTGACTTGCTGCGCATATGAACAGTCCTCTGTATAGGCTTAATTTTGTATTTTGCTATATTATTAATAATTAGTATTTATTTTATATTAATAAGTAATGAAAAATGATTGTTTCTAATGGACACTTTCAATATGCATTTAGTTCTCAGCCATAAACCTTTTTATATACAGTCTATGCCATAAACACACTGTTGTGAGTGAGTGAGTGAGTGAGTGAGTGAGTGGTTTCCAGACTGTGGGTGTTACATTCCCTCTCGTCTGCTACTGGAGTTAACTGGGTCAACACCACCTAACATTTGACACCTATATCCTCAATCACGTTGTGGTTCAAGTTCAAAATCAAAACCCTTTTATTATTTTTAAAATACAGTTTTGCTAAACACTTCATAAATACCGACAAACTTGTAATACAATGAGAACAAAAATGTAAAATTTGCATTTGACGATAAATTAGTTTTGTGTGTTGTCTAATGTACATTTAGGAAATCAGTCACTGATCCCAGTAGAAAAAAAATTTAGTTGATTTTTTAGTCTTGTTAAAAAATATTGGAAATCATACATTAGAGATTCAGTTTACACAGAAACGCAACAAATCATCACATTTAAGAAGCTGGAAACTGAGAACATTCTGCATTGCTGCTTGATAAAAATAGTTGAAATGATTTGAAGTGATTAATTAGGGATCATTTCAGCATTAATATTGGGAAAATATGTTTCCAGACAGCTTTGAATAGTTGGCTTTGTTAATGAAACTGCAGCTCTCACACACTTCATTTGTCTTCACAATGAGTTCTCTACCTCATTCTAATGATGATGCAGCATTTTTAGAAAGTACGTCCTTGCATAAAAACCACCTGCATACACATGTATACCCGAGACCACATGTGGGCTACTACTTGAAGGCATTGAGGTCTCTTGGATCAGTGTCCCAAAATGTATGTGTGTTAGTATGTTTAATATGTGACTCCCTATCCTCTTGTCCACCCCGCCCAGTTAAACCAGTTCAGACCAGAATAGATCAGATCCAGGTGGATCCAGTGACATAAATAGAAACACACTGTCATCTTATCTGTGACCTCAGACATCAAAAAGGTCAAGAGCCTTTTGAGTGATGTTATAAAACGTTTATATGGTGGTTCATAGAGACACCTCACACAGAACTCAGTTCAAAACTTGACCGACCATTATAAACCAAGTAACAATGGAAAACAATATTTCGTCTCACTCTACGTTTCCAGTTACCTCACTGCTGAAACTAACCTGGGTTAATTTGACAAAAGAAAGTAATGGACATAAATAATCACACGTCACAATCTTCATTTCTGTGTGAAGTATGGAGCTGAGAGGCAATTAGCCTAGCTTAGCATGAAGACTGAAAGCAGAGTGAAACGGGTATCTGTGAAGGTTCTTAGTCATCCGGGTCATAGTTATCCAAAGAAGGTTAAAATCAAGAGCAACTGCACTTGGTGGAAGATACTAGAAGACGTTTCGTCCCTCATCCAAGAGACTTCTTCAGTTCTGACTGACTGGTAGGGAAACTAAGCTATTTAAGCTCAGTGGGGTCGTTTGCCGGGATCGTCGATAACGCTGGTTCGTGAGTGCTCCTGGCTGTTGTAACGCCAGTCGTTATGGTCGTTAGAACCACACGAGTCACAAGTCCGAACGACCATCGTTGGAATCTTAACCTGAGGCCAAGAGGTTAACAGACAAAATACAGCAATCAACACCTCTAAAGCTCACTAAACAACACATTGCATCTTGTTTGTTTAATCCGTATACATGCCAAAAATGCCTTTGAGCCATTTCTTGGTGAAGCACAAAGGCAGGTCGAGGGCCAATTTGGAGCAGATGCGTTTCGACAGCCAAAGATCAGACTCTCGGCCAAGAAATGCTTACGTCAGGGGCTGGGGTCAGGATCATCGTAACCAACAAGACAAACTAAAACTGTGTTTTAAACTTGTTGTTAAGTATTTCTTAGCTGTTAGGTAGCATGCTGTTGGTCAGCTAACCCTAGGTTCGCGTTAGTATACACACATACCCCCTTTGTATGTGTATTTTTAGCCATCATGTGGATCTGTTGGTTGATCCACCACCTTGGTCCAGACTGAACAAGTATCGGATGAAACGGCCATGAAATTGTGTACAAGCAGTTATGGTCCCCAGAGGATGAAACCTAATGACATTGGTGATCCCCTGACTTTTCCTCCAGTGCTACCAGCAGGTGGGCATTTTTGAGGTTTTAGTTAAATATCGACAACTACAGAATGAATTTAAATAGACATTAATGATGCCCAGACAATAGATCCCGAC
>NC_060157.1:4623512-4640764 GCF_021292245.1 Micropterus dolomieu
GAGATGGTTCAGGACTCACCTGAGCCAGCCCTAACTATAAGCTTTATCAAAGAGGAAAGTCTTAAGCCTACTCTTAAATGTGGAGATGGTGTCTGCCTGCTGAACCCAAACTGGAACCTGGTTCCACAGGAGAGGAGCTTGATAGCTGAACGCTCTGGCTCCCAGTCTACTTTTGGAGACTCTAGGAACCACAAGTAACCCGGCATTCTGGGAGCGCAGTGCTCTGGTGGGGTAGTAAGGTACTATGAGCTCTTTAAGATAAGATGGTGCCTGACCATTAAGAGCTTTGTAGGTGAGAAGAATGATTTTAAATTCTATTCTGGATTTTACTGGAAGCCAATGCAGAGAAGCTAAGACAGGAGAAATGTGATCTCTTTTCCTGGTTCCTGTCAGAACACGTGCTGCAGCATTCTGGATCAGCTGAAGAGTCTTAATGGACTTTTTCAAGCAGCCTGATAATAAGGAATTGCATCATTTTTAGACAGGATGTTCCTGATTTTTGCAATATAACGTAAGTGAAAAAAGGTGGTCCTTGAAATTTGCTTAATGAGTCTTAAATGACATGTCCTGATCAAAGATAACTCCAAGATTCCTCACAGTGGTGCTGGAGGCCAGGGCAATGCCATTCAGGGAAACTATATCTTTAGATAATGCATCACGGAGGTGCTTGGGCCCTAGAACAATAACTTCAATTTTATCTGAGTTTAACATTAGAAAATTACAGGTCATCCAGGTTTTAACATCCTGAAGGCACATTTGAAGTTTAGCTAACTGATGAGTTTCATCTGGTTTGATCGATAGATACTGAGTATCATCTGCATAACAATGAAAGTTTAAGGAGTTTTTCCTAATAATATTGCCTAAAGGAAGCATACATAAAGTGAAGAGGATTGGTCCGAGAACAGATCCTTGTGGAACTCCATGACTAACTTTGGCATGCATGGAGGACTCATCGTTAACATGTACAAACTGAAATCGATCCGATGAATAGGACTTAAACTAGCTTAGAGCGGTTCCTTTAATGCCAATGAAATGTTCCAGTCTCTGTAATAGGATCTGATGGTCAATGGTATCAAATGCAGCACTAAGATCTAATAAAACCAGTACAGAGACAAGTCCTTTGTCTGATGCAATTAGGAGGTCATTAGTAATTTTCACCAGTGCTGTCTCTGTGCTATGATGAACTCTAAATCCTGACTGAAAATCCTCAAATAAACTATTGCCATGTAGAAAGTCACACAGTTGTTTGGCGACTGCTTTCTCAAGGATCTTAGAGAGAAATGGAAGGTTAGATATAAGTCTATAGTTGGCTAAAACATCTGGATCAAGGTTGGGCTTTTTCAGAAGAGGTTTAATTACAGCTACTTTAAAGTACTGTGGTCCATATTCTGTTGATAAAGATAGATTGATCATATTTAGTAGAGAAGTGCTGACTAAGGGTTAAACTTCTTTAAGCAGCCTAGTCAGGATGGGGTCTAAGAGGCGGGTTAATGGTTTAGATGAAGAAATTATTGAAGTTAGTTGGTAAAGACTGAGGGAAGCAAAGCAGTCTAAACATATATCTGGTTTTACAGCTGCTTCTAAGGTTCCTGAGTTAGGAGATAAGTCGGTGCCAGTTGAGGGCAGGTCTTGGTGAATTTTGTTTCTAATAGTTAGAATTTTATCATCAAAGAAGCTCATGAAGTTGTAACTACTGAGAGCCATGGGAATACTTGGCTCAATAGAGCTGTGACTCTCTGTCAGCCTGGCTCCAGTGCTGAAAAGAAACCTGGGGTTGTTCTTATTTTCCTCTATTAATGACGAGTAGTACGCTGGCTCTGGCATTACGGAGGGCCTTCCTATAACATTTAAGACTATCTTGCCAAATTAAAAGAGAATTTTCCTGTTTGGTGGAACGACAAGTCCTCTTAAGTTTCCGTGATATTTGCTTTAATTTGCGAGTTTCAGTATTATACCATGGAGCTAACAGTCTTTGTTTTATTATTTTTCTTTTTTAGAGGGGCAACAGAGTCGAGTGTCATTCGCAGCGAGCCTGCAGCACTATCAACAAAATGATTGATTTGGGAGGGACTGAAATTAGCATAGGAGTCCTTCGTTACTTTGTGACTTGATGGCTGATGGAATCGCATCCTTAAATTTAGCTACAGCACTATCAGATACATATCTTGTATAAAGATAAGAATTCAGAGTACGGACCAGGTGCTCGGTACAAGGTAACAAGAAATGGTTGCAGTGATTTCTAACTTAGGTGTGAAAGACTAAGAACAAGGTTTTAAATGAGTTATAATTTAGTTTAGGTTTAGAGCTGATTAGTAAGCTAGAGACGAAAATTGCTGCAACTCCACCTCCCCGACCTGTGCCTCAAGGAATGTGAGTATTAATATGACTGGGTGGGGTGGATTCATTTAGGCTAACATATTGCCTAGCCAGGTTTCACTATGACAAAATAAATCAATAACGTAATCTGATATTAGTTCATTTACTAGTACACCTTTAGAAGAGAGATCTGATGTTTAAGAGTCCACATTGAATTATTATTATATTATACATTTATATTATTATTTTCCTATTCGTTTGCACTGTTGCTCTTGTGGTTTTAATTTTTATGAGGTTTTTATGCACAGCTCATCTTCTGTTTACTTTTGATTTAAATAATTTCGATGGTCGGGGGACAGTCACCGTCACTATAGGGTTTTCACTAAGTAACTCCAGGAATGGAGGGGCAGAGAAGTGTCTTAGACTGCGAGTCTGCGTAAGGCTTTGGGTGAGTAATTGCAGAAATAGAAGGGCAGAGAAGTGTGTTAGACTGCGACTCTGCCTCCTGGTCTCAACTCTGGGTTGTCATGGATTTGGTTCACTAATATAGTTTGTACTGTAGACTGTCTATGTGCTGTAGTATGCTGTATGAAACTGTTAAATTGATTTATTTGCATTATGCTAGGCCATGCTAACCCAGTTTCTGGATTTCAAAGTCGGAAAACAATACAAATAAATATAAATTTACCACTTAAAAATTCTTTTAAAAAAAAAGGTAAGGAGATCAAGGCTGCAGCCGATCTGTAGCATATCTTTGGTACATTGCTTTGGTATATTGGTGCAAACATAAGAAATATATAAAATAAAAAGAAATAAAAACCAAGTACTGTAACCACAACTGTAACATTACACGAACAATCCAATGTTTATTTAGAATAATGATAATAATAAAGCAACAAGAGTCACCTTTCAAACTACTTCTGTTGTTTATTTTTTAACACAATGCTTCTAAGTTACACAAGCCTGTCCATCACGAGCCAGATGTCTCTTGATTTAAGTTAAAACATTACAACATTACTCAGAATGTAAAGACAGAATAACAGCGGTACAAAAATTTTAACTGTCTCACAGTCTTTACTCTCATGTTGTTGTTGGACCTCGTCTACTGCGTTAGCTGCAGCGGTCTATGGGACCAGGGTGACCAGGGTGTGGGTGGATCAGGTGAGCTGATTGGCCCTTTAGCTAATGGTTGGCTCATTAGCTTCCTCCACCGCACTTGCGGAGCTTCGCAACTACGAAAATGCATTCTCAATTCGCCAGCATTTTTCCAAAACTGCCAATATTTAAAATCTACACAGTCGATTTCTCGCCCCAAAACTTGTTAGAAGTCGATTTGGCGATGAAATAGCTAATGAAAATTGTAAAACAAGTTCTGTTGTTGTCTACACAACAGACCGGTTGTTATTACAGTTCTAGCGCTTTGCATTATGGGCACACGAGGTAGATTGGTCTGATGCATACTGGAAATTTTTCCCGAATCACTACACCATCCAGGTTTTGGCATACTGCAGATTTTGCTTTTGTTTGCATACTGCATACTACATTAGTGCCAAATCAATACGTACTATTTCGAGTATAGTCGAAGTGTTTATTGTTGTAACCATGACAATCAAGGTCCCCTAACCATGACAAAGTAGAAATTTTAACCAAAACCATGATCGCTGTCTAAACCTTACCAAGTCATTTTTGTGCCTAAACCTCAGTAAACCTTAGCAACCAAGTGAGAGATGGATCTGACTGAGAACCCAAGGACACTATGCACACTGAAAACTGAACTGAAAAAAAAAATAATAATAACGAAAACAGACACAATCCTCCCACCGTCCAAAGACATGCAGGCTAGGTGAATTGGTGTCTGCAAAATTGTCCTTAGATGTGAATGTGAGTGGTTGTGTGGCCCTGCGATGGACTGGCGATCCAACCCTGTACGCAGGATAAGAGGTTGATGATGGATGGATGGATGGTGAGTGCCATGGATACGCATTGCTATGCCTCTGTCCTGATTGTCAGGTTGCCATGGGAGTGACTTGTCAATCAAAAAGGTAGCCACACCAAGGGGTGTTTCCAGGCTCTTCAAACATTGGGGGCTTAGCCCAGCACAGAAATCTTTCATGTTTTAACCCAACACCCCCCATTGCTGCCTACCCAGAGTACATCTATAAAGCAACAGCAAATTATATATGTAGCCTACATGTATTATCAATTTCATAATTACTACTGATAATATTAAATTGGGGGATCTGGGGGTCCTCTGCCTGAAAAATTTGGGCTTTAAACACTTAATTTTCTGCATTCTGGTGAATTTCTTTGCACCAATTTATTGAGGAAATGTCTGAGGTGACAATTCAAAATAAGAAGAATATAGTGTAATATAATGCAGTAACGCTGTCAGTCATTCAGTATTGCTGTCAGATATGTTTCTCCTGTAGATCAACTTTTCTCATTTAATTTAATCACAGCTGAGTCTACATACATGCAGGCATGCCTGAAGTAGCCTCAAATCTTTTTAAATGTGCATATGGCAACTTTTCACCTCAATGATAAATTAGCTTAGTTAATGTGAATTCAATTAAGAATTATTTATTCACAAAATATTCAATAAGGGGGTCGATGGCCACACCTTAAAGCATACACTATTTTATTCTAAATGGGACCATGATTTAGTAAATGAACATTATTCTGTATTGGTGAAGACTTGAAACCAGCAATTGAGACCATAAATTCAAAATCATTTTTTATATACTTCTATACAATCTGACACTACCAGTAGAGTCATCCTGTAATGGCCATTAGAATGAAAAACGGTTTATTATATCCTCCTCCTTCCTCACTTTTCAGACCTGAAGGCTATGTTCACTTCTTTTTTGCAGTCTATGTTCATAGTACAAGTCTGGAAAGTTCAGTACGTTTGTCGAAGGATCATCTGTTTTTTCAATTCACTGCATCACTGATGACATGCAAGCACTCATGTATGATTCACTCATCGTTTATCTTTATACTTTCTCTTGGGTTTAACAGGGTGAGACAGAGGAGGAGGAGATGATATCATGTTTGTCTTTGGCGTCAGGATGTGTGTGGGTGGTTCTTCGTCACCTTGGTGTGTATGTGCACATGTAACTTTGTGGGTTGTTTGTCTTTGCTGTTGGAGTGTGTGCAACAGATAAAGAGAGGATTTTCCATTTTTTTTTAAATGGTAACAACATTTGTTAAAAGTAAGGATATTTTTTAGGAAGTTTGTAAGGCCATTTTGAAAGTGAAGACATTTTGTTCGGTCTTCACTTCTTCTCAGTTGTTTAAGGGAAAATAAGTCAGATTTGGATTAAGTTTAGGGTGAAGGGCTAGGGAATATGCAACAGTGTATAAACACATACAGTTGTATGTGTCTCTTGGTAATTTGATTGGTAAAGTGTGTGTGTGTGTGTGTGTGTGTGTGTGTGTGTGTGTGTGTGTGTGTGTGTGTGTGTGTGTGTGTAAGAAATAAGTCTGTATTTGATGAAGGGAAGGTGAGTAGAGTTGTTGATGTTATTTTACTGTGTTTGATCTGTTCAGCTCACTCTAAATAAAACTCATTTACCTTTCCAATTTCAGAGCTGTTTGCTCAGGAAAATGTTCTTCTCTCAATCTTTCTGCTCAGTGTTTACTCTCTCTCTTTCTGTCTTCTCTCAGCTATCATGCATCCATCCTGTTATCATCCCTCTTCACAGAGCTGTTGTTCAGCCCAGTATTTGTCGGGGCTGTTTAACTCTCACTGAATGAGGGTCACGGCAGTGCCACTGATGTCCGATGATACTGTATCTGTATGTGTGCTGATGGATGCAGTACAGATGTTTGACAGGCTTGCTGTATGTGATCATTGGTCATCAAATCACCGGACCACTCATGTTTCTTTGCCCATCAGACAGATCTTAAGAACATAAACTGAGAAACTGCTGCTCAACGATGCAACAAAGACACACACAAATATCATGTGAATATGTTTATGGTATGCATTTGGCATGGAAAGAGGAAGTGCAGCAGAGAAAATAAAACTAGTCCTCACCCCCCACACAGACACACCTCCTCATCCATCCATGAGTTCATTTTCAAAGTCTTTGAGTCAACATGTGGAGCCAAAGTGTGTTTACTCTGTTTAATGGGGGGGGGGGGGGCGGATTTGAGCTAACACGTGTCCCCACTCTCTCACACACACACACCCAGCCCATCCTGTCAAAAAGGTTTTGCAGATGAAACTAGCTGTTATCTTCAGTCCCTCCCTCCTGCAGTCTTCGTTGTCTGCTCCCACCTCTCCCCCATTTTTTTCTCCCCTTCTGCCTTTTCTGTTCATCCTGTTTCCCTTCTTCCATTCCTTTGACCCTATCTCTTCATTCCGCCTCCACGTTTGTCCTTTCCCCTTCCTCCTCTTCTTCCCCTCTCTCCCTATCAGCTGACATGCATTGAATGTAAAAAAAAAAATGCAATTTGAGTGCAGATCTTGTTCCATTCAAGGTTGTCAGATTGGATTTAATTTCTGTTTGACTTGTACTTGACAAAACTCTATTTTCTCACCTCTCCTCCTTCCCTCTTTCCTCCACCTATTTTCTTCCCCGTATCCATGTGTCTCCTGCTAGAACCGTGGCGAGAATACGAAAGTCCAATCCAGCACTTTGACATTGTTACTACATACCATACTAGGCTTGCACTCCTTGTGCAGCTCATTGTATAGTGTACAATAAATGTAGTTAGAATGTCATGCATTTGGCTTCATCCTTAAAGCAGACTGAACACAGTAAGTTTGTTAATTTATTTAACAGAGAGCAGAATGTGCAGGGAGAGGGCTGGCTGGTGAATTCTGTAAACTGGGGTTTAGTTGGCAGTTCCATCTGGTGTTTTTCTGATCCGTGAACCACAAGATGACTGGCAGGTTTGGCAGCAGGTGAACAGGTCGAGTGTTTGTTTCTATAGGCAGAGAGAACAGTGAATGAGCAAGGCAGGTATAGGCAGGCAAGGTAATCAAAAATCTGATTATTCCAAAACAGATTAAAGGTTAGTTTGGCTGGTGCAGCACAGAAGATCATTCATCAATCCAGGGGTGGATATCTGGCTCTTCCTTAAGTATGGCTGGTGTAGTTCAGGTGTGTGATTGGAGATGAGCGACAAGTGTGTCTTGCCACCAATCCCTTGGAGCAGAGGAATGCCGATTACTCCATTGCCAGCAGAGAGAGAGAGAGAGAAACTTAAAGAGAATGCAAACAGACAGACAAAACCAAAATGCGGCAAGCATCCAGCATTTATACAAAAGCAAAATAAATTTCACTTTCACTCTGATACCAGGTGCCACGGCAGTGGGATCGTGAAAGAATATATAATATAAATAATTGGCTTAAAGTAATCATGTAGACTGTTTACAGTGTTCATTTTGGGTTGTTTCATTCATACCACATGGAAAAATGTTGAATATTTTATCAGTACATTTGTTTTCTGTGATCCAGTTTGAGATTACAGTTGTTTTTAATTGCTAACAAAAGCCACTTTTTCAAAACTCTTCATGCAGTCTGCATTACTAACATGCATCTTGGCCAGTTATTCTCACCTCCAAAACTCACTCAAACCACCAAAACACTTGATACATGTGTCAAATTAAACTTGTTCAACCATAGCACTGGCAACAAATCTCACTCAGAAAGCACACATTGTCACTTATAACACAATGGCCCAAATACACTAAAAACAGGGAGTATTACATAAATTGTGTACTTTTGTCTTTTTTTTTTAACAAATCAGTTTTTCATTATAGATTAGAATTTACTTTATTGACTGTACTAAAGTATATGTAACAAGAATGAATCAGAAATGCAGCTATTTCCTTTAATGTCCATTACTTGTTGTTTTGTTCTTTGATCTTTGCATATAGTAATTGTTAAAAATAAAAAGGTCCAACAACAACAAAAAAATCATGATATTCCAGGGCTGCAGAAATAAGGATTACAAAACAACATCAACAACATGTGTAGTATAATCACTCATACAATATTGGGATACTCATACTATATATACTTGAGGGTTATCCAACAAAGGTTGAGGGATTTAGTTCTCCCTCTGTCCTACATATGGCCACAAGTTATTACCAACATCATATCTTATTTCCCTGGTGACGCATATTGGAAAGTGTGTTCTGGAATGTCTAATCCAGGGGTATTCAATTAAAATACAAAGAGATCCAGTTAGAAAAAAAAATGCCAAAATAAGGTCTGGAACATGAGAACGACTAGCTTGCGTTATAATACAGTGCTATAATGCATAGTTGGATCAACATATGCTTTTAGTCAACATCTGACTTTCAAATCAAATATTTCAACTATATTTACTGTCAGTTTTTCATATCAAAAGGCAGGGATAATAAATGATAACTACTCTAATAATAAATACTAAATTTAAGTAAACTAAAGTGCTTAATTTCAGAAAAAATGAAATAAAAAGTGTAGCTTGAAGTGATTGAAGTGTAGTCTCATACAATTTTATAATAAACGCTCAACACATCTTAACAAATGAACAGCTTTAATGCCTCCTCTTTTCTTTCATTCCCTCTTATCACTTTTATACTTTCTCTTGTTCAGTGAGAAACGTGAGCTCTGACTAGGATTGGAGTTATATGAGATATTCTGGTTGTAAACTGCCTGTGGGAAGAATGTATCTATACACCCTTGATTAAAAGCCATGTGAAATCTGAAAAAAAGCCAGTTAGTGAACTCTGGTCTAATCTTCTGGGGTGGTGATGGTGCAGAGGATAAGACACTTTTTGGTGTGGGAGACCCAGGTTCCCTACCCACTGTGAAACCCACCAATGTGTCTCTGAGCAAGACACATAACCCCTAGTTGCTCCAGAGACATGCAACCTCTGATACATTATATGTATATATATATATATATATATATATATATATATATATATATATATATATATCTCAATTGTAAGTCGCTTTGGATAAAAGCATCAGCTAAAATGACAAATTAAATTGGCAGTCTTCAGCTGAAGCGTCTTCACACATTCACATTCATGGCATCAAGTAAAGACATTTGGTCATCTGGTCATAAACCTTTCACTTCCACTCAGAGAAAAACTCCTATGGGTTTAAAGAAGGGGGGTGTGGAGGACATCTTGGGAGTGGTGGAATACCACATTATCCCAACAACAAAGAGGGGATTTTCTTACCCCTCCCTCCTCTGCTGGTGATAATGCAGGTCATCCAGAAAAGAAATGAGCCTCTCTGTATTGTAGGGGCCAGTGATCCTAATAACCCTAACCCTAATCCTCCAATCATATTTCTTTCCCGGCTGTTTGTTTTTGCCAGGTTGAATCCACCTTCATCCACAAAGATACATGTTGCTCAAATACTTTCTAAAATATAGTAAATCCACAGTTTTACAGTACTTTACATTATTCATACCTGTGTGCAGTCCCCTCCAAAAGTATTGGAACAGTAAGGTAAATTCCTTTGTTTTTGTTGTTCACTGAAGACATCTGGGTTTAAGATCAAAAGATGAGTACAAGACAAGAGTTCAGAATGTCAGCTTTTATTTCCTGGTATTCGCCTGTCTCACTATATGTCAGCCGGTGAGTCCCCTCCGGATGGCATCAGGGCGCACTCCACGAGAGACGACTCATCCTCTGTGGCGTTGGACGGTGGGATGACGGTGGACAACATCGGCACAGCAGCTTCCTGGTCTTCCCCGTGCTCTTTCGTCCATTTCTACCTGTGGGATGTCTCCTGTTTCTCGCTGACTCACTCTTGGCTGAGTGATTTTCCCTTGTGAGTGTGCATTGTGTATATATAAAAGGTGCGGATGTAGGAGAGGTCCACACTGTGGGTGGGCGTAGACGCAGGCGTGTGGAGGGGTAAACCCAATAGTGATGGCCTTAGAGGGCTATACTCGTAGAATCGGGAGTTACAGTACGTAACTACCATTCTACAGTAACAGCTAAAACAATCAATATATTTCAAAATATAAGTACATGTAAAAATGTTAACATACTGTATTGCACTGTAATATGTAGTTCAATTATCACTGAAGGATGCACAGCTCACCTGTTGTTTTGCCAGAAAAAGATTTACTATATATTTCAGTCTGGTTACTGCAGAAGTGCAAGACATTTTCATGTTTCATTTTCTCTGTTTTGAATGTGTTTTTAATAGTTTTAGACAGAGTGTGTTAGCATTTGAAAAATGTGAAGCAAGCATACAGTGTTAAGCAAGTGGTGGAGTATGATGAGAAAAGAATTCATGGATTTTGGAGAAAGTAGTCATTGAAGGCATTTTGTGAAAGGAATGAAAAATGACGTCACAGTTTATTCCACATCTGTTTCGCTGACAGTCTGAAGAGTTTTAGTTAGTCATTTGGCTGGTGCTTTTATCCAAAATGACTTACAATTGCTATATATGTGAGAGGTTACTCACCTAAGTGGGGGTTAAGTGTCTTGCTGAGGGATACAATGGTGGATGTCATTGTGGGAATGAAACCCAAGTCTCCCACACCAAAGGCATACAATATTTTGTACATATATTCTTTTAAGTGTCTACTACTGATATGTTTTGAGAATTATACTCCTGCATATATACTGTATTTTGCTCGTAAGTGGTGTAAATTTGGAAACAGTCACAATTGTGACCGGTAGTATAACACAGGGCTTCAATTGAAAACACAGGTTTTGGCTGTGATCCTAGTTATCATCTGTTTATCTTCCGACATTTTGAAACTATCAGATGTGTTGGACCTCCGAGACATTTGAGACCCCCCAAGTGCTGTGTGCAGCATCATGGTCATTTCTACATTTGAAAGTAGGATTTGAAGTGTGATAGTGATGGCTCAGATAGGTAGACTATTGAATGGCAATATATTACCCAGTGTCTGGTTGCTCCAGAGGCATGTGACCTCTGATATATATAGCAATTGAAAGTAATTTTGGATAAAAGTGTCAGTTAATTTAATAATTATTATTAATTATGTCAAATACCTATATAGTGGAAACAAATGTGAACATGGATGAGTTGCTGAGTTTCTATAGGGCTCTTCTCACATCTTCTCACATCACTTGTCTTGGTCATATGACTCTGACAGACTGATTGGTATGTTTGTTTGATTTTAAGTTGGTAGATGCTTTATTACATAAATTGTATGAAACCCATGACCGAAATAGTAATTATGTTACTTATGGAAGGAATTATAGTGAAAAGAAACCCCAACAACTATTCCCCTTTTTGCTGAGGACCCCCTGGAACCACCATAAGGACCCCTGGGGGTCCCCGGACCCCACTTTGAGAACCACTGTTCTAAGGCACAGTTTATGTCTGCCTGCTCTGACATGCTGAATGTGTTTGAAATGAAAATGTGTTTTTTAATGTTTGTTTTTTATTGCTTTAACTTGCTTGGTCTAATTGAAGAACTTGTGTGAATTTTGACAATGCCGTTTCCCACCGGTCACTATTGTGACCGAGTATAAAACCTAATATTTCACTAACTTAACCAACATAAAATCAAAAAGGGCATAATGCTTGTGTGTTAGGGAGGTCTAAGGAGTAAAAATTGAAAACGTTTTTAGTTGTCTGACTGGACTCTGTTTTAACATGTGACATTTTTCACTGTTTCCCATTTTATAGGCCAATTGATTAATAATTACATTACTTATTTACTGTATACAAATATAAAAGATGTCAAAATATTAAATCCCCAAAATCAGGGGCAACAGTATTTTTCTTTATACTGCAAAGACGGTGGAAAAAGATGGAGACAAACGGCGCAGCCCCCGCCCTGATGCTCTCCCAGTCTCTCCTCTGTCTTATCTCTCTCCCACCCTGATCTTTGTCTCCAGTTGTTGCCATAGTGACGCACGGGTCCCACAAGACGGTGCCAGTTAGCAGTAAATTGACTCTCCTCACATGCACACACACAGACACACACACCTCTGCGCCTACACACAGCCAACCACGTGAGCCAACTCACTCACATGACCACATCTGCTGCATGCAGAATATGAGCCTCTTTAACATGTGTTGGTTCAGGAAATTCAAACTTTTATGCTACAAACTGTTTCTGTCTCTGTCTTTGATTCTGTCTTTCCATTATACCCTATCTGAGATCACCTGTCAGTCGCTGTGGGTGGTCCTGTGATGTCTTCTTCAGAGGGTCTGTTGGTGACACTGTTGTCTAACAGGATGGGAAGCCTGAAGAAACAGAGGCATTTTCCCGGAAGAGCCCACAAAACTGTTTGTTTAAGTTACTTTTCCATACACTTGGTGACAGGTTCGGTCACTAAAATAGTTTTCCAACCATTCAACACAATATATGCAAAATACTGAATATCTTTGAATTGTTTTAAAATTTTTGGAAAGATTACAGGAATATTCTGACACTTTATGAAACATGCTTATGTGCTTTGTTGCTGAGTAAAATCAAATAACAATCTCATATCAGTACATTAAATATGAAGCTACAGTAAGCAGCTGCATAGCTGAGCAGAAAGACTGAAATCTATCCTGGTTCTGTCCAAAGGAAAAATAAATCATTTTAAAAACTGTAAAATGAAAACTTGTGGTTTTACGGGGGGGGGGCAGAATATGACACAGTGTACTTACACACTGGAACTGTCGCCAATGCGTAGGTATCACTAACCCACTGGTTCTCAAACTTTTTCACATCAAGGACCTCTAAACTGGCACAAATTAGATCAAGGACCCCCATTTCATAAGCTTTTGTCCCAGGATCTGTGTTACGGCCTTGGCCAGGTCCCTGGTGTTATCCCTTCCCTGTTTGTCTCTCTCTGTGTGTGTGTGTGTGTGTGTGTGTGTGTGTGTGTGTGTGTGTTTCGTCATGACTACCTCCTCTGGCTCCGTGGGCTCACACACCTGTTGGCAATCAGCTCATCACTCCTCATCCGACCATACACACCTGCCTGTCATCAGCTCACCTTCCTGCAGTATATCTTCTCCAGTTCTCCAGTCATTCGTCACCAGATTGTTGTTCACCCATAGCGGTGGCTATACTCCGGCTCAAGATTAAGCTTATTCTAGAACTTCGTATTTCTGCCTCTCCGTGTCTTTGAAGTTAACTTGTTTTTCTTTGCCCCAGGACCTCATCGCCAGCCACGCAACCGCCTCTCTTGTTCGCCTCACCATCCGCCGTTTTGCTTTGCCACCGCCACTTTCTCCAACTCCTGTGTGAAACTGACAATAAAGTCCACCTTGCCCGCAACACCTGTCCGTGTCCTGTGCTTGTGTTCCCAGTCCCTGGTTTCCGCAACAATCTGATTAGGATTTTGGCTTTTAGATGTTTTTTTTTTTACAGAAAGTGTATAAATCCCATGACCAAAATAGTCATACATTCTGTTACTGTTACTACATATTACTTATGATTGAAATTATAGTGAAAAAAAAAAATCCCATTTTTTGCTGGGGACACCCTGGAACCCCTTCAAGGACCCCTGGGGGTCCCTGGACTCCATTTTGAGAACCGCTGCACTAACCCAGCAAGGACAGACCTCATAGCTAAACTTTCTAAATGAGAGCAAATGAGGCAGAAACAATATTCAAGCTACTGACTTCCAAAGAGTTATCTACATGTCTTTAATGAATTTTGTGGCTACTTTGGTTTAGAGCAGTGTTCGGCAATAGGTGGCCAGTTTACTTTGATAGTGGCAAAGAACTAAAACAACTAAAGAGGCTGGTGCTGAAATAATGATCTCAGTCATGAGTGACAAAAGTTACTCACATAATCACTTCCTCTTAAGTGATTGTGCCTACAAAATAATAAGAGTGAGAACATCATTGCAGCAGTACTTTATTTCATGTTTAATTGAGATCGGATTGCCCTTATTGAGAAATGCAGGAATTTCCTCTGCTTGGAGATACTGGGGAAATGAAAATAAGCGTCCATAGATGAGATGGACCAATTGGGGGGGGGGGGGGACACACTCCTGCATATGTTTAATGTGAACATGTAAAACAAACACTCTTCATTTGAAAATGGAGAAGAATAACACTAGTAACAAGAAGGGATTGAACATACAACCCTTCAAACAGGAATCATGTACACTAATGACTGAGCTAAACAGGCACACAGTAAAAGGTGGATTATAAATGATAAATTGACTATGTTCTGGCCCGCCATCTAATGACTTCAAAAGAATTTGGCCCGAAGCCAGACTTATTTGCCAACCCCTAGTTTAGAGGATATTTGAATTCTTGTGACAAAATGATTATTTCAAACTCTTAAGAGTATCATAAGCAGATTTTTCTACATATTAATCTTTACACCTCCCATATGCACATGCGCGCACACACAAAAACCAAGTGACCAACTGGTGTTAACAAAACCTTGTATCTTTGAACAGATAAGTTAATGTTTCTGTACCAGAATCACCCAAGAGCAACAAAACCTCTTTTGTGGCAAGTCTAATGGTAATTAGGCACAAATCTACTCCTCTGTCACCTGTTTCTTGGCAACGCACTACTGCTAAGTGAGTGTGTGTGTGTCAACTGACCAGCTGTCACACTGAAGTAGCACATTAGGTCTGGGTATGTGTTTTGAAGTCACAACTACATGGAAAAAACACTTTGAGTCTTAGATACAGACAGATACTATAGCAAACAAGGCTCAAATCACAACAATACATTTTCCATTTGTTGAGTGTTTAAATTTACATTATTTTATTACTTGATGATAGGTAGCAATATTGCTATCCTTCTAATTACATGTTGTCACAGTTGAGCATGCAGATTAGCAGGAAACATGAGGAATAAAACTCATGCAGACTCAGGAGACAAAGCAGGTGCAGTTCAAACACTTAATAATAAAGTCTATATACAAAAGGCTTATAGGATGGTCAGTCAGGCATAGGTCAAAACCACAGAAAAGCAGGCAAGAAGTCCAATAATATAGGCAAGGTCCAAAAACACTGGGAAAAAAACACTGGGGAAAAGGAAATTGGCACTGAGACAAGAGAACACTGTTAAACTAAATACATCAGTGAGGGGAGGATAACGAAGCACAGGTGAAGTAAATCAGGACAGGGCAGACAATCACACAGGCAATGGAAAAAAACTCACAAATGCAGGAAGTGAATGTAAACCTGGTACATTTGTCTCCCCCTTCTGACAGCGAGACTAATTACACTGTCTACATGAATAATTACAGTTTTTCTCGATTGTTCTCACACATTTTCTGAAAGAATGCCTCAAACAGCATGCCCATGGCTTAATCCAGAGAGTATGTGGGCCGCCACACCTCTTCGTCTTGAATGGCAAAATTATCCACCCAGCGCTGCCTCTCGCCGCCATGCTCAGGTCTGGGGGCAAGCCTCGCATCAAGGATGGATGAATGAAACCCGTGTCGCAGATGCCACACAGCCAGACAGATGTAGTGGCGTCTTTCCCTGTTCTGGCCGGCAAGATGGAAGACATTGTTCTTCTTTTCTTCTGCTGGTAAGTTTCTCTTCTTTTGCTCTTTAGACAGCTCAGCGCTGAAGAAAAATGGGAGCTGAAGGCTAGGTCTCACCGATGCGGACGTAAGAGAGAGGCCCACGCTGTGGGTGGGCGTAGACAACTTTTGTCAGTGCCATACAGGCACAGATAAGGGTAAACCCAATAGGGATAGCCTTAGAGAGCAAAGCCTATATAAAATAGAACAAATACATGATTGTGTGTGTGTGTGTGTGTAGGGCAAGGGGAGTGGCCCATCTGAGAATAACTGTTGCAGCCTATTGCTACATTTGCTCACAGGAGCATGAAATAGCGGCAGACAGATGAACACCAAGGGCATCAAGTTTCCTAAAAAGATAGAGGGACTTGGGCTCTCTCTCTCTCTCTCTCTCTCTCTCTCTCTCTCTCTCTCTCTCTCTCTCTCTCTCTCTCTCACACCCCAAACGGTCGAGGCAGATGGCCGCCCACCCTGAGCCATGGTTCTGCTCGAGGTTTCTGCCTCTTAAAAGGAAGTTTTTCCTTGCCTCTGTGGCCTAGTGCTTGCTCTTTGTGGGAACTGTTGGGCTTCTGTAAATAGCATCATAGATTACGGTCTAGACCTGCTCTTTTATGAAAAGCGCTGTGAGATAACTGTTGTTGTGATTTGGCGCAATATAAATAAAATTGAATTGAATTGAATTGAATTGAATTTGATGACTTGTTGAAAAGAGCCCCGCTGAGAGGTACAGCCAATAGGTCTGCTGTCTTACAGATGAGCACAGGGTAAATTAGTGTATTTTTATAAGCTATAGCTTACTTAAACTAGCCTGCTTCCTGATCTCTGTAGGTTTATGGCGATGTTCATAACTTGCTAGCTACCTGGCTACATCCATGAAAAACAGCAGAAAAATGGCAACAAGCGTGACTGAGATACCGCCGTATGTGTTGTTGTAAGTCCAGGGACTGAGAGAAGTTAAATCTGCAAACATGAACACAATGTTTGTTTGTGTATGAAGTGAAAAAAAGTAACAGCTGTTAGCCTGATGGTTTACCACCAACCAGCTGTTGACTAGGGTTAAGTTCAGAAAAAGCAGTAAAGTGATTCTGAAAGAATCGTTGTCAGTAAAAAAGAATGTGGTGCTCTGTAAAGTAAGGCTTTTGATTTTTAGTTTTTACAATACTACCTACGCATTAAATATGCTGTGTTGTGATTCCTGTTGCAAAAAGTCACTCTTTACTCTAGTTACAAGGTGTTCTTGTGGGAAGGACAGCTCAGAATATGCTTCCATAAGCAGATATGTGGACCCCAAAAAGACCTCCAACTTAAACGACAAAATAGGTAATTTGTCAAAGCCTCCTAAAACGACACGTGAGCATTTCCTGTACCAAACTTGACACTTGACTTCACACGTGACGGAACACACATAACTCACATGACAGAAGTCAGTAAAACTAGTTTACTTAACTCAAAATAGCTAACCATTTACTTGATTTCACGTGGGACTTGAA
>NC_060157.1:4640864-4680421 GCF_021292245.1 Micropterus dolomieu
GTCTTGCGCTCTCTCTCTCTCTCTCTCTCTCTCTCTCTCTCTCTCTCTCTCTCTCTCTCTCTCTCTCTCTCTCTCTCTCTCTCTCTCTGATGAGGACAGCCACAGTGCAAATCTTTCTTAGGGCAGAGAATGTTATGCAACTGTAAAAACTCATACTGTGGGATTTCCATGGTCTGGGAATTATTGGAATACCACAGACATCTAGAGTCATTACAGCCGACAATATATAGAATAAACAACATACTCTTTAGCTTTGTACACATGTAGTTAAATTTGCAGGGTAGCGGTAGAGAAAAGCTAATTAGGTAATTCAATTCATCCTTAGGGGAGCATTAATGCACTTTCATGACAGCTTATTTCATGTCAGTATGCATATTAGATAATGGACTTGCAATGTTGACATTCCTCAGGATAATAGTAAAACTGTCCAAACTGGAACAGGTTTATCCTCTGAAAGTTAAGAATGTGCTTATTACATTTGTTGATAAACTTGGATATTTCAAGTACTAGTGTACATTTTGGCCTTAAGGTCATATAGGAGAAGTCACCAAATCAGGATTTATCTTTGGGGACCATGAATTTTCAGCATTTCATGTAAATAAAGTGTAAAAAAATGAAGGCTTGCCACCTGCAACTAAACCTCTCTAAGACTGAACTCTTGGTCATTCCAGCCAAGCAATCTATCCACCATAACATCAAACTACAAATTGAATCTGCAACCATCACTCCAACCAAGGTGGTGAGAAACTTGGGTGTCATGATTGATGACCAGCTGTCCTTTTCAGACCATGTTGCTACTGTCTCTCAGTCATGCCGCTTTTCTCTATACAACATAAGGAAAATCAGGCGCTACCTCAATCAGTGCGCCACCCAGCTTCTGGTACAGGCCATGGTTATCTCTCACATCGACTATTATAATGCCCTCCTAGCAGGTCTCCCAGCTTGTGTGGTGAAACCCTTACAAATGGTTCAGAACGCAGCAGCGCGTCTGGTTTTTGATCAGCCCAAAAGGACTCATGTCACTCCATTACTCAGGGACCTCCACTGGCTCCCCGTGGCCTCCAGAATCAAATTCAAGTTACTAATGCTTGCATAAAGAGTGACTACTGGGTCTGCACCCATCTACCTAAACTCCATAATACAAACTTACGTTCCTTCTCGGCCGCTACGCTCCTCCAACGAACGCCGCCTGGCTCTGCCATCCCTTCACACAAAGCAATCCCAGTCCCGGGTATTCTC
Source organism: Micropterus dolomieu (assembly GCF_021292245.1). NCBI lineage: Eukaryota > Metazoa > Chordata > Actinopteri > Centrarchiformes > Centrarchidae > Micropterus > Micropterus dolomieu. The sequence goes on from NC_060157.1 coordinate 4,642,104, forward strand.
ATCTGTGACACCACGATGGTGGAACGAGCTACCACACGCCATCAGAGCAGGGGCGTCCCTCTCTAACTTCAAGAAGCTCTTGAAAACTCATCTTTTCCGAGAACACTTCCTCTTATAACACCTCTAACTCCTAACCTCTAACATGCACTTCCTGTGCTCTTCTTCTATCCCCTACAATGATCTTGTATTGATTGCACTTTTTGCTAACTCTTACTTCCTTCCCTAGGTATCTACCCCATTGATGTGATATGTACTGTATTTATTGCTGCTCTTACTAGTATGCATTGTCAGTTGTAGATCTGTAGTTGATGCTCTGTTGATACTTGTATGTTGTTCCTCAAATGTAAGTCGCTTTGGATAAAAGCGTCAAAGCCAAATGAGTAAATGTAAATGTGGCCCATATCAGATTCCCAGTGCGGCCTGAAAGTGACCCCCATGCGCAGAAGAATCACACGACGTCACATGCAGCATGCTGTCGCAGGCTACAGAAGTAAACAAGGAGCAACAGAGGTTAGCTCCGGTTAGCTCACGGGAGACTTTCATTTTTTATTGTCCTCTCACATTTCTCCTGAATTATGCTTTTACTCATTGGAGTGAGCTAAAAAAAGCTGAAAGGGTGCAATACAGCTGGTCTTCTTTCTGTTGGACTAGTAAGTAATAACTTCTTAGCTGGCTTGTTGTGTCTTGTTTGATGTTTGACTGTTGACAAAATTGGCAACTTGTTAGTTTTTCATTGTAATGTCCCTACCTGGAATGAGCACTCCATCGGTTTCCTGCTGAGAACCATGGCCTCAGATGTAGAGGTGCTAATCCTCATCCCAGCCGCTTCACAGCCGACTGCAAACTGATCCAGTGAATGCTGGTCATGGACCGATGATCACTCATGACCACATCATCTGCAAAAAGCAGCCACGAGAACCACAGACAACCGAACCGCAATCCCTCCTTGCCCTAATATCCTGTCCATGAATATCACAAAAGGTATAGAGACAAAGCGCAGCCCTGGCGGAGGCCACCCCCCAATTGGAACAAGTCCGACTTACTGCCAAAAATCTGTACACAGCTCTGGCTTTTGATGTACAGTTATTGGATAGCCCTTAAAAGAGACCCCCTCAGCCTTCTCCTGCAGCACCTCCCACAATATCCACTGGGGGACCCGGTCAATTGCCTTCTCCAGATCCACAAAGCACATGTAGACTAGATGGGCATACTCCCAGGCCCCTTCCAGGATCCTTGCGATGGTGAATAGCTGGTCCATTGTTCCATGACCAGGAAGGAATCCGCATTGTTCCGCTTTACTCCGAGGTTCGACTACTGGCCGAACCCTCCACTCCAGCACTTTGGGATGCTGAAAAGTGTAATACCCGTGGCACACACTCTCTGGTTCCCCTTCTTGAACAGAGGAACCATCACCCTGACCACCCTGGTTTGCCACTCCTTAGGAACATACTTCCACGCAATATTGAAGAGGCGTGTCACCCAAGACATCCCCTCCAAATCCGCATGTGCATGAAAATGTATTTTGGGGGAGTTGTTTTGGATGGATGTCTGAATGTAGGGGGTGTTTTTTTTCCAGTTGGATACTTTCAGATCTAGCTGCCTCTTTCTAGTTTCTCCAATGTTGCCAGCTTTAACACTTGATTTTTATATTACCTAAATACATTTTGGGAAAAATGTTAGATAGTGTGAACAACCAATATATATTTTACACACAAAATATTTACTGCCAAATTTTTGAAGATTTTTTTTTAATACTACATTTACTCATTTGGCAGATGCTTTTATCCAAAGTGACTTACATTTGAGGAACAACATATAAGCATCAAATATAGCACGAGATCTACAACTGACAATACATACTAGTAAGAGCAGCAATAAATACTAGTAAGACCTAATAGCACATATCGCATCAGTGGGGTAAATACCAAGGGAAAGAAGTAAGAGTTAACAAAAGTGCAATCAATACAAGATAATTACTAAACATATGCAAAATGCTTATGTGAAAATGCATGAATTGATCCTCATTTCATTAAATATTTTATATAATTTTTCTGTGAAAGTGTGATTAAGATATTTATGGCTGTTTCCTGAGGTTGAGGTAAAATATTGAACAAGTCAATTATACTCCCATTATCAGATGAGACATGAAGCCCGATCTCCAAACGCTTTTCTCTACATTATGAGCGTCACACTAATTCCACTTTACTAAATTATACCAACATTGCATATGAACCTAATTTATAGGAGACTGAGCTGCACTGTTGGGAAATATCTGACATCTGATGGAGATAACAGCACTTATCAATCTACATTCTATTTTTGCCAGTTCTCTCATTTAATCACACATCTTTCTTTCCCCATTTCTTTTCACTTCTCATCCTCTCTCTTGCATTTCTTTGCCTTTCTCCCTCCTCTCCTCTTCAAGGGCATCAGGGTAAACATGGTCTATACAATTTAGTTTGATTATGGAGTTGTCAAGTTGTAGAGGGACTTGTTAGCCTGCCTCATTAGCAAGGAGGAGTGGATGATTTCTTTGTTTACATACCAGTGCAGCCAAGATCAGCTAGCTTGTTAGTGATGCAGGGAGAAGTTTCTGTGTTTTCAGGTTGGCCATGAAACCTCAGGAGTCAGCCTCTGACCATCTGGCTGAAAGAATAACTCTCACATTAACAACATTTCACACATTTACTCAATACTCAGGTCTAATTGACCAGTGTTATGTTTATGTAATACAGTGCCCTACAAAGAGTTTTATCAGATTTGGAGACCATGAAACAAAACTGGTTTAACGCTGAAGCCATGTCTTACTGAAGTTAGTTTTTTTTCCCGTTCAGTATTTTGTCCCACTGGCAGCAGTGCTTACAACAATATTGGTAGATCAGTCTGAGCACCATTCATTCATTCAACCTTTATATAAATCTGGAGGAATCATTGAGGAATCATTGAGGTTCTGTCAACTCTTACAGTCAGGTGTCATGAAAATCAGTACTTGTTGGGGTTTTATAATCTTGTTTTCCTTTTCCCACATGATTAATGCCTACAACAAGTAATTTCATTTCACTTTGGTGTGTCAATTATCCTGTCAAGGCCTACTTTATGAGAGAAGCTACCGTAGCACATGGCATCTCACAGGTGTGGCATATCAAGATGCTGATCAGACAGCATGGGTATTGCACAGGTGTGCCTTAGGCTGGCCACAATGAAAGGCCACTTTTAAATTACTGTTCTCTGCTGACATCAGACTTTGAAAGGCTAAACCACATGCTTACCTGACTGGTGTAATTTAGTTTTTTCTCTTCTCATGCTTAGAAAGGTAGGCTAGTTTCCTTTTAATCCTCTCATCAAAGTTGTAAACATTGATAGGGTCGCTTTGGCCTTTGACACGAGAGTGATGTGCGCCCCTGCCCTATGCAATGGTCCGGCTCTGCCTTTATGTGTTTCTTAGACACCTACCCTGCTAAAAGGACACAATAAAACCATTACAATGTTTTAATTACATTGCTGTATACAGTCCAGAGATGTTCATTAGTCACAAAATGCAAGTTAAAGTGAAGGCTAGTGTCTTCTTAATGTGTCAGACTTAACAAAAATATTCATAGAAATTTCACAGTTCAAAAATGACTATCCTGATTTCATACAAATGGGTTTTGGGAGCTATTGGTGGTTGCAACTCAAAAACAGCAGGAGTACCTGATTTAGAGTTGTGATTAGCCATGCACCTCTGTAACTACACTCTGCCTTCTAGATGGCATTTAGTAATACAAAATAAAGGAGGTGTGAAATTCTCTCTGTTCAATCTTGACAGAAATTCTAGTTGTAAATTGGTACACAGCCATCTCACCAACAAATCCTGTTCAAATTATTCCATTTAACCACACAAGGACTGTGTACAAAAGTAATTAAATTAAAAAGCAGAAAACAGAGCCCTTCACACATAAAGACTCAGAGAAGCATTTTAAAACTCAAACGGTGTGTCCGGATAGGAGCAGCAACAAGCACATAGTTCATGCAATTAATCAGATCACTTTACGTCCCCCAGAGGGGTATAAAGACTACTTTGGAACTGTGATGCAGTGATCACAGTAGGTCATTTGTTCAACTAATGTGTTTCCATCAATATTTATTGCATCATGTATTGACAAATTATCGTGCTTAATATTCCATTTATTTTCTAACCTAGATAATTTGGCTGTTATCCATTATTTAGCCCTTCTTAATTCCTCTTGCTTATTTTACCCTCATCAATTTCTGTTTATATATTTCTCATTATCCCTTTCATTTACACTCTCTCCCTCCTACCCTCTCATTCACACTCACTTTGAAACCAGATCAACCTTTGAAGACCCAGGAGAGCTCAGTGTTCTTATTTGTCTGCCCGTGTCTCCATATCCAGCTCATTAGTCCTGATGTAAAACAACTCATGTCACTGCTAAGTGAGTTTGGCACAGCAGTGTGCTTCCTTTCACTGTGACAAGGAATGTAAAAACACTTTCTCTTGGAAACAAAACAGGTTTCAAATTTACACTATGGTTTTCCGAGTGGTGTTAAGATGTCTGTTAATACAAAGATATTTGTATGAGAAGCTGCTTAGAGTTGTCTTAATTTTCCTCAGAGGGGGGACTCCATTGCTTATACAAAAGTTAGCTCTCTAAACTTGTAACACATGCAATACCTAAACGTAGCAGGTTACAGCCCATCTTCTAGAGGTTGTCAAATGGAATCCTGAAAGGATTATGATATCACTCGATACATCAAAAAGTAAATTAAAATACCTTATCACAATATACAGTATTTAAAACAGCACAATTTCAGAGCAAAATCATTTAATTTAAATAGATTTTCTATAATAAGTGAACCTATTCATGGAGAGATGACGTAAAACCACACATCTTGTGTCAAGTTTGTTTTTGGTGACATACATCAAATCATTTTGACAGTGCTGACCTTGAAGGAAAGAGAGCCAAAATAAATTTAAGAAACTTTCACATAAGCTTTGTCACATCCAATTTCATACAACCCTGCACTGACAAACTGCTCCAGAAAAGAACGATTTGTACGTATGTTTTCAACACAACTCAAACATCCTAAACCAAATGGATTGGAGATTGTTAGGGCTCAGGGATACCTGAACCATGTTGATGGGATATTCTGAGCCTTAGTAACATGAATTAAACAACTGTAGTTTTTGCCATTGTCAATTCATCACTTGCGTTCTAGCTGCTTAAATCTCTAAATGGAACATCACTCCAACATCAAGACACATAGCTTCCCAACTGTCAACATTCAACCACTGCAAACAGTTATATAATTTAAAAAACACCAATAACAGGCAGGTGTGTCAGCAGGTGATGATGATTTAGGAATGTGAACAGTGATCAGTATTGGTGAAGCATGGGGTGGACAGGTGGAGAAAAGCAGCCCTGGGAGGTTCCTCAGAAATGCATAGACTTGGAGGAAGTGAGAAGTGAATGGAGGCAGGGACAGAGACAGCTATTGTGACACAAAATGCACATGGAAAAAGGAAGAGGAAGAAAAGAAAAGTCTTTCTCTACAGTATTACAAATCATGCAATATAACTGATATTGCAGTTATGCTGTTTCTACAACAACCTGGCTATTTATTTCACCGTCCCACCAGATCAGCTGACCAATCAATGAAGAGATTCCGATCAAAGAGGTGTTATCATTTTGCTGCCCTTCCAGGAGCCTCCTCTCTCCTTGCTCCTTATCTCCTTTAAGATGCTTTAGGGACTGGAACATTCGTAATGATTGTGGCTCTTGATCAATTTCCTGGCCACGGGTTGGATGGAAAGACACCCTACCCCTACATACATATGTTTGTATCTATTTTAATAGCTTTGCTGTTTACGCTCTTTACCCATATATTTTATTTAACTGTTGTCCCATTGTTGCCCTGGTTTTACTTCACAGTTCACATCATGCCACTAGCGTTACTCTACATTCACTTCGTCAGCAATTACAGCTCTTTGTTTATGTCCCCAGAATGGTATGATCTGGTGTGCTTGAGTGCACAACCTACAGGACAACTTTTAATGTTAGTGAAACAAACAGTAAAAGGCTTCCAGGTTGTAATCCCCACCGGTAAAAGCTGGTGTGATGCAACTCTAAGTAGCCTGTTACTCCTAATTCCTCAGGAAGCACATTCAACCTTTGACAATTACACTGAGACACACAGCTACTTTTAATTAGAATGCAAACACACAACCACACAAAATACACTGAAACTGCACAAAGGGTGTAAAGAAAAGCCAACATGCATACACATAACTTCCCTTTTATAAATATACATCTTTCCTGATTTCCTGAACAAATTAACCTGAGTGACCTCCAACTCAATGGCAGGGACTCCTGGAAATTGTCTGCTTTTCTTTTATTCCTTCACTCCTTTTTTACCTTCACCCCCTCCCCTTATATTCTTCCCTACTTATCTTCCCTTTATTCTCCACATCCTTCACCGGCCTACTGCTTCCTTCTTACATAACTCTTATCTCTTCTGGTTTCGTATATTCTTCCCTTGTTCCTTTTTCTGTGTCTCATCTTCCATCATTTCCTTTTCTTCTATCCTTCCTCTCTGACTACCTTATCTCCTTCTCTGTCATGCATCTATTCTCTCCTGCTGTTAACGGTTATTAGCATTGACCTTATAGAAAAGAGAGATGTTCGTGTATTACATCTCCTGTGTGTATGCAAATGAAATTTGTGTATGCTTGTGTTTCAGTGAAGGGGCTTGTTGCATTGGTGGGTCTGTGTATTTAATTGCAGCCGTCTTTCCCTGGTTTTTTTTCTTAAGGGAGTTATGCTGCTTACGGAAACCATCAACACAACAACAGCTCCAGCCTGCATTTTCCAGCTTTAGCGCTCATTTCTTTACAACAGGCCCATGCTGTAATGAAGCTAGTGTAATTTCAGAAATCCCACATTATTGACGATCCACGAGTACCCTGATCAGCTGACTGTCACGGTTTGGTGTGGGTGAGGCAGGGTTGAGCAGGTTGGAGGACCCAAATGCAGGACGCAAGGCAAAGGAGGTACAGTTCAAGGGGTTTTAATATAACAAAAAGCGAGCACACTTACAAACAGAGTGGCTGATAGACTGAGTCCAAAAACAAGGGCTGTCCAACAGAAATACAAAATCCAATAACGGCAGGGAAACAGGGAGCGACGACAAATGAGGCTGACGACACAAAACACACTGCTACACAGGGTGACAACATACAATGACCCGACAAAGACAAGACAGAAACACCAGGTATATATACACACACACAGGGACTAACGAGCAGGGCGGGAGCAACACAGGTGAAAGACATGAGGCTAATGAGGCACAGGCAGGGAGAGAGAGAGAGCAGGGGAAATCAGAGACAGACATGCAGAGGGATAACTGGGGTAACAGACATGACAAGGGTTACCAAACACTAGACGACAGACAAGACAGACCCCCAAAACCCAACATACTATAAGGAAGATACTAACTAAAAAGTGCAACACAAAGAATGGCTGTCCGGCAGAGTGTGACACTGACTCACTTCCACTGTACTGCAGTGTGTTTCAAAAGCTTCACAGAAGTGATTATGTTGCGCTTAAAATATGCTATCATATTTTTGATGGAAGCTGCATCAAGCTGCACAGAGCAGATCGAGACAGGCAGGAAGCCGGACACATGAACGGCATAGAGTATCCGTCCAACTTTCAAAATAAAACACCCTGTGCAGACTAAATTTACACAAATGTAGGTCTTTGTGTGGACTGGGACTGTGGATTGCACTGGTATGCTGGGAAAAACCATTTATTGTTAAGAGACAAGTGAAGAAATAACTGCAACTAATGACTATTTTCATTATTGATTGAAGGTATTAATTTCTTTATTGTTTGAATCATCACAGTACAAAACCCAGAGATATTCAGTAAAGTTTTGTGGTTACAGATGCGTTGGCGTCTGTAGCCACCTGTCAGAAGCTCTGTCTTAAACCGGACTCTTATCCAGTTTTATTCCACACTTTTGTTACATTTTTTATATCCTTTTTATTTAACTTAAGTTTTTAACTATCCCACATCTGTGTTCTCTGAAATGTCAAAAAAAAAAAGTTGCAATATTACAACAATAACGTAATCGCTTCACTAACTAAAAACACTTCTGATCAGGCTGAAATCTCACCACAAATCATCAGCACCTTTGATTAAGTGCAGCTCACAAACTGTCGACTGCGACTCACAGTGTGACAGGGGCTCATTTACTTTCACGGAGTACGGCGGTGGCACTCGCTATGGTTAGCAAGATGCATCCGTAATTTACTTTAACTGTGATTTTAACCGGGATGCTAATTTTGGCTAGTGAAAAACAGGCTTAAACTAAACTGTTCTTAACGGAAAAAAATTAACAGCCGACTCCTAATAAGCTTTTTCATCAGCGCTGGTTACATTTAAAAGTGCAGTGGATCCGTGTTGCCATGGTACCAAATTGTCAATCTCAAGGTAGTCCAACCCTAAAACCTATCCTGCTTTATCGTCTTTATAGTCTTCTAAAAGAACCATCATTTCCACAAAATGAACATCAGGGTCAATCCTGGGCAGAGACAGGGTGCTCCAACGGACGCTGGCGTTTCAGAGTTTCAACCGCTTATATGTGCCCATAAGTCGCCTCAAGCTTGGCACAGCTCTGAGATATATAGGTGATTCTGGGTTTGGCAAGTTCTGAGGAAATTGGTTTTTGTGGGGCAAGGCCGTGTGCCTGTTGTAGGGGTCATCAAAACTTTCTGTACTCAGCTCACTGATATTCAGGGGTTTGCCAAAATGGCAGCATTTGATTTACATGTGTTTGTGTCCGGACCAACTTTGAGTCAGCTTGACAAATGTAAGAAGACAGAATTGCACATCAGTGCAGAGCATTAAGGTGTCGCTTTGTCCGCTTCACTTCGCAAAGCTGAGCTAAAGGCTGTCATTCTGGATGGCCTCATCATTTAGGGAGTTTTTACATCGCCTGCATCTTTGGGCAGCTCAGTTACTGAAGTGGTGGGTGAAGGGAGGGACCAACTGGTTAATTTTACCACTGTTACATGGGGAAGCTAGTCACCTTGCCGCAGTTTGTGCTATTGTCTCTAGAGTCATCTTCAGGTTCTAAGCTACATGTCCAGCTAAAGGTATGTTTGCAAAAAGCTTGGAAAAAGAAAAGCAGGAGTGGGAATGTCAGCACCGCAGGGAGCTGGAATTGAAGGAGCTGGCGGTAGAAACAGATATGACTAGAGAGCTGGTTGAAGAAGTTAGAGGCAGATACCAGCAGGGAGCTAGCTGGTTGGAAGCTAGCTGGCCGGGGATCAGGTTGGCAGGTAGGCAGTCAGGCAGGACTGGCTGGTGAAGCGCTAGCTGGACAAGAAACAGGCAGTAAAGGCTGGTAGAGGGCGCAGAGGCGCTAGCTGGAATACGCAAAGAACTAGCTGAGGCGCTAGAGGAAATGGATTCAGGCTGGACAAGCAACTAGTAAGTTGTGCATACTTCCGGGCTGCTAAAGTGTCTGTGCGACCCGTTAGCAGCGCGAATGCTTGATTGTGTTTTTATGTGTGCTTTTACGTTTTGTTTTTTATGTCAGCGTGCACTTTTTAAACCTTCTTAATCTGTCAATCCGGAGTCATGAATTTTCTGGCACTCTTGATAAAGATTCCTAATCGCTTTACCTGGGGAAGTGGCGGGGCTGGTCACAGGATTATCTGCTCTCGAGAGCTACTGCTCGAACTCCGTCCACTTGCACAGGTCACCTGTCATAACAAACAAATCCACCGGAGGAGGAGTCTGCATCTACATCAATGAGAGGTACAGTAACATCGTCACTGTTCGGGAGGAAATCTGTACCCCTGACCTTGAGCTGCTATATATCTCCCTTTGCCCTTTCTATCTTCGTTTTCTTAGCTCTTGGTTTTCCTTTCCAGTTCCACTGTTGTAGGCGTCGGATGGCACCCAGAGTTCTGTTGGACTACTACTTCATATTTATATTTTAAAACCAGACAAAAATGGACATAACTTGAAGAAAAGAAAGCGAGGAAGTTGAACTACCTGGTGAGTTCAGAAAAGATGCGGCTCTCTAACTTTATTCCAGCTACTTTACTACTCCATCATACTTTACTGTGAACAGGTTAGCATAGCATAGCCCGGTTCGATCTGAACTCCATTCAGAAAACATTTTAAAAGTTGTTGTCCTGTTGACTTGCTGAAAGATCTGACAACGCATGAATTCATATATGTTACAAATTGGCATCATATTGTAGTTATTTCACATCAAAAGGTTTACATTTGGTTCATACAGCTGTAGTATTCGCGGGTTGGTTTATTTGCTAATCGCAGTGTGTGTGTGTGTGTGTGTGTGTGTGTGTGTGTGTGTGTGAACACTCAAAATATCCAGCGGTCAAACTCGCGCAAGTAAAGCGAGATGAATATTAACTTCGCTTTCGGTGTGAACACACCTTTAGGCTGGCCACAATAACACTCACACTCACTCACGTCACTCGAAAATGTGCAGTTTCACTATCTTGGGGGGAGTCCAGAAACTGGTATCTGGTGTCACTGTCTGCCATCTGCTCTGTAGAGCGAAAACCGGGATTCATCGGTGAAGAGAACACCTCTCCACAGTGCCAGACGCCATCGAATGTGAGCATTTGCCCACTCAAGTCGGTTACAACGACGAGCTGCAGTCGAGAGCGCGAAGAGGATGACGAGCATGCAGATGAGCTTTCCTGAGACGGTTCCTGACAGTTTGTGCAGAAATTCTTTGGTTATGCAAACCCTTGCAGCAGCTGTCCGACTGGCTGGTCTCAGACGATCTTGGAGGTGTAGATACTAGATGTGGAGCTCCTGGGCTGGTGTGGTTACAAATGTTCTGCGGTTGTGAGGCCAGTTGGATGTACTGTCAAATTCTCTGAAATGCCTTTGAAGACGGCTTATGGTAGAGAAATTAACATTCAATTCACAGGCAACAGCTCTGGTGAACATTCCTGCAGTCAGCATGTCAATTGCATCCTCCCTCAAAACTTGTGACATCTGTGGAATTGTGCTGTGTGATGGAACTGCACATTTTCGGGTGGCCTTTTATTGTGGCCAGCACACCTGTGCAATACCCAGGCTGTCTGATCAGCATCTCGACATGCAACATCTGTGAGGTGGATGGATTATCTTGGCAAAGACTAATCTGTGCTCACTAACACAGATGTTGACAAATTTGTGAACAATATTTGAGAGAAATAGGCCTTTTGTGTATATAGAGAAAGTCTTAGATCTTTGAGTTCAACTCATGATGAATGGGTGCAAAAACAATAGTGATGTGTTTATAATTTTGTTCAGTGTAGTTTGGTAGGCCTACTTAAATTAAATTTAATATAAATGTGTTTATTAAAACGTTAGGTTGCATTTGTTTGTTATATTATGCTATAGAGACTGGTCATGTAGCACCCGACAAACATTTTGCTGTTTGTGTGCAGGTATGTGGTTGAATTTTCAGTGAATGTTGAGATACAGTCTTTCAATTAATATTTGAGCACTTTTTAATGATGTGAATAGATTTGGGGACAAAACATAAACAATTAATAATAATAATAATTATGAAAAATAAATAAAATAATTGACTATTGAATTTGAATTAAATTTGTTGAATCTGTGGTTTATAATACTAACATTCAATTGATTAGTGATTATTGATAGTAGCCTTCATTGAATTCTTGTCCTTGAAACGTCTCAGTTAGACATTTTGTTTTATTTGTCAAACTGTACAGTGCACTGCCGCATGGGTTGACAGTACAATATACAAGGGGAGAGGGCAACCCTGGCAACACCTGCAATCTTAACACTGCTCACAGTCCTTCAAATAGAACTTGAATCTAATAGAGAGGAGGATGAAGTCACATGGGTGTACTTGAGGGATTACTGCAATATTTTTCAAACCTGGGTTCCAGAACTCAAGGCCACTTATTGGAAGATTAAAATTGGTTATTCAATTAATGGTTATTCAATTTTATAGTCCCTAACCACCCGCTGGCCCAAATGTGCCCAGGCTGGCAGAGGGTCAAATCCCCCCTGAATTTCTGTACTTTTTCTGTTCTACTTCTTCCCATCCGTCCACTCAGATTCTGCTTATGCACGTTTCAATACAATAGTGGGGAAATAAAGCAGAATAAAAGAGATTCAGTAATACTTCTTAGACCTTTGTGAAGACTGTCTGTTTGGTTGAGAGTTTATAGCTCTTTCTGGGTCTTTGTTAGGTCAAACAAACAAGATTAAATTGGGAAGATTGCAGTCTAGAGGTTAGAGAAACAACATGCTTTTTGCTTGGAAGGCTGTCAGTTTAAAGAACTGGCTGCAGCTGACAGGCACTCTCATGAATGCTGATTCATCCATCCATCCATCGTCAACCGCTTATCCTGTGTACAGGGTCGCGGGGGGCTGGAGCCAATCCCAGCTGACATCAGGCGAAAGGCAGGGTACACCCTGGACAGGTCGCCAGTCCATTGTAGTGAATGCTGATTAAGTGTTATGGAAAAATCTTTTTACACAAAAGGTTCTGAACAATTAATTTTGACTTATAACTCCCGCTTTGGTCCAAAAACAGTTTTTATGACATTGACTTTATTTCTATTCTATTATCTAATTGCTGCCAAATCTTTCTGTGCTCAACCTCTTTGTTTTGACTGGTTTTAATAGTTTGAACCTGTCACCTACTTACCTGTTTAAAAAAGCTTGGCGATGACAATCACTGAGCTTGGTCACTTGGTTGCTCTTCAGAGAAGGTGATTGGCTGCATTTCAGGACCTGCACACCTCCAGGACTCTGAGGCGAGCAGGAAAGATTGCTGCTGATGCCTCCCATCCCGGTCACTTCATGTCATATCATAAACGAACCTGGCACATTGCACATATTTGTTGGTAATTTGTTGTTAATTGTAAATTGTTGTTGTTCCATTGTTTATATTATTATTTTAGTTTTTTTATATTGTCAGTTGTATTATTTTTCTCTATTCTTCTGTTATTCTTATATAACTAGCATTTGTTTATTACATATTTATATATTTCTACATCTATTTACTGTATGTCAGCCTGCTGTGTGTAGCACCTTAACACCAAAGCAAATTCCTACACTTGTACTGTGTATGCCGCCGTATTTACTCTGTGACGACTCCCAGTCTGTTTTCCGCCCCCACAGCCGCTTAAATACCGTGTTAGATTCAGTAACAGCTCGTTATTGGTCCGTGCAAAATAAAATCTGGTGTGGTTCATCGTTTGTAGTACTTTATTCTTTCACCAAATCTTCTGTAACTACGGAATAGTTGTCGATAACAGTCGATATTGACTACCAGCTATATACAGCGTGGCTCAGGTTGCCTGTTAATAGGAAGGTCGGCGGTTCAATCCCTGGCACCTCCAGGCTGCATGTTGAAGTGTCCTTGGGCAAGATACTGAACCCCGAATTGCCGTCAGTGTATGAAAGTGTGTGAAGTTAGTTTCTGTTTGAGCACTTAGGCAAGTGAATGGTGAATGCAGATGTAGTGTAAAAGCGCTTTGAGTGGTTGAAAAGACTAGAAAGGTGCTATACGTTTACATTTAGCCTTGTGCTAGCACGCTACATTCTAACATTAACTTAGCTCTCCTTATTAGCCAGGCTCCTTACCTAATAACTTTTTTTAAGCTAGGTCTCTGACATTGACAGCATTAAGTTGGACAGATTTGTGCAGCAGTGTTCATGATGAGTGAGAGGATGTGCTGCGCAAATGTGCTAAGCTGCTCTGCAATCAAATACGATTTTAAATAGGCCTAGAAAAGAAAATCAATATGTGACGGTCAGTGTTGATATTGTAGCGGGCCGCCACAAATAAATTAATGTATGGGAAACATTGAAATCTACCTTATGTCATTTCACTGACACGGATTTATGGTGGTGTAAATCAAGCTGAAAGTGAGTCCAAAAATGTATGTCAACACCTGCTGAGACAATGGATCAGTTTGACATTTAACACTGTTTTTTTTTTTTTAATTAACTGGTGTTCATTGGATTACTAAGATGACAAGTGGATGATTTGGAGTATCAGTCTGCTTTAGCAAACATTTATAGATTGCAAAACAGTCTTCATTGCTGTGTTTCTACAGTTTGAGTTATACATCAATGAGTTTGAAGCTTTTTGAGAAACCAGACACTGCACACCAGTTCATTATATCATGTGAGTATTTCACAATTTTTATAGGGTACCACAGTGACAATAGGGCTTGTGCACTTATACACATCAGGTGGTGCTCGAGCCTCTGCCCTTTTGGCCTCTGACTAGATAGGTTTCCTTTACACAAGACATTTACAATATTTACAGCCAACTGCTGTAAAACCTCAAAGAAGAAGATCTCCTGCCCCTCCCACTTACCTTGTCTCAGCCATCACAGTTAATGCATGCAAACTGAGTGCCCTGCAGAGCAGCATGATCCACGTCCCCCTGATCTGCCTTCATTGGTGACAGCTAGAAAATGATAGTGTTTGCCCTAAGCCTTTGCATTGTTCGTCACTGTTGTGATATTAAACCACTATTAAAACATCTCAATATAGCCAGCCTAACTTAGGCAATAGCCCACTATTAAGCTTATCAAGAAGCATGCTGGTCTGGTCCAAAATAGCATTGTCAATGAAAATGAGTGAACTCCGGTAGGCTAGTTCCTTTGTCAAGCAACTGAAAGAAATAATAAAAATGCAATCATATTTGGAATTACATTTCTACAGTTATCTGGCAGCAGGATTGGTATGTCATTCTATCTTGTTTGAGGAAGTGGTATGCATTTTCAAAGCCATGTGCAAATATGCACACATAATCCAGAGTGGATATGCTTATATTCAAACAAATGTCACCAGCACCAGGCTCTAACAGAACACAGACTTCTTTGGTCAAACTGGTTGGTTATAACTGCGTCTCCTCTTTTCTAACAGATCTCATAAAAGTAGCGCCTGAAGCATGTTGTTTTATTTCCAACAGAGAAAGGCCTGTGGTTGTTACAAATACTTTGTGGTAGAGCAGAAACATGGATGTAATTGTTTTGTAGCCAACAGAGGGCTGAGTGTGGATTTTTGCTTTGCATTTCTTTCTGGAAATTTTACTCACATTTTAATTTTTGCTTCATTGCAAGCATTTATAGCTTTGACTAAATGTAACATAATTAAGGATTGAATTAAATTATTTATTTAATTTAATGAAAATTGTTAAAGGAAAATAAATTACAGGCAAAAAATAATGGAAGCAGGGTTTACTATGCTACAAAATGTGTTGCAATTTCACTGTTATTGTATTAATGATTGTCCTCTAAAATATGACATCAGCATCATCATGTATGGAAAATATGTATGATGACCCAACTTTCATAATCTCCAGAAAAGTTCATTTAACCTAGGTAAGGACTACTAGCCAATCAGAAGCAGAGTAGGGCGGGTCATGAGATACATGGCTTCAGTTCAGGTGTATATTCCCTTACCAGCTTAGCAACATAGACTGGAGCAAGAGTTTAAGAGTTTTAACTGTGCACTGTTACATCTACATCACGGTAACACCTCCATGTCCATTGACAGCCTGGAGGGTAGCTAATGTTTGGAAGGGAGAGAAAAGGCAGCAGGCGGACATCTTGTCACTGTGTGCTGCAGCTCAGTGTGTTTTTCCACCGTGTTTTTGAGGGCATGTCGAACTAACCGCTAGGCGAGCATTATGACGCACATTTTGCTGTGGATTTGGGGCTTTTCACTTTGCAAACGTATTACATGTGTAACAATATATATAAGTCAATAAAGGAGGGGGGAAAAGCCAAAAAATATAATATGACCTTTAAAAGAAATGGTGTTCCACCAATCTGGAAGAATCTCATTAACTGTCAAGATAGTTTTGAAACATATAAAAAAGGCCATCCATAATGCCAGAACAGCCTATTACTTGTCATGAAAATGGAAAATAAGAATAACCCCAAGTTTCTTTTCAGCACTTTAGCCACACTTACAGTTACAGCTCTACTAAGCCACATATTCCTGTAGCCCTCAGTAGTAACAACCTGAGCTTCTTTAATGATAAAATTCTAATATTAGAGTCAAAATTCATCATCTCCTGCCTTCAACCGTTAATATATCTTCAAATTCAGGACCTTAGAAGCAGCTGTAAAACTTGATATATATTTAGGCTCCTTTTTGTACCATCTTACAGGGTGACCAGAAGTCCTGAAAATTGGGACAGTCCCAAATTACAAGCAGTTGTCCCGATTCCTGTCCTGTTAGACTAAACATGAGTTTTGATTAGAACCTGATAAAACATTAAATACTGATCATTGTGTGGTTCTCCGGCTGCAGCAGGGACTGCATTAACCAACGTTGTATTTCCATGATAACGGGATCATTTTCCCGTGATCTCAAGAAAACGAATGTTGTTTTCCCGTGATGAAAAATGTCCACGTCCAACCTGAGGAAATATCTGCGTAGCTTACAGTAACTTACAGTACAGTAATAAAGTAGGAAAGACATGCCTACCTTCCGCATGCCACACCATGCTTCTAATGTGTACTGAAGACGGAATTTAGCTCTATATTTTGCTTTGTGCATATCCAGTAGTTGAAAATCTGACGTTGTGGTGGCTGTTCTTCAAAATTATTTACAATTATTACATTACTTTAAGATAAGATAAAACTTTATCACATACAACATTGACATTGCAGTCAATGAGCTAGTTTTTTCTCACCATTACTCTCCTAATTTTTTGCATCATCTCAATTCAGCTCCCATACTATTGCCTAAATCCTGGTAATTCAACAGTCACAGCTGCTATTCTCTGGAGAGTTGTTGTAAAATTTGGATACAACAGGGAAAATGGAAAATGCACTCTCTTCTCTCCTCCTACACATCCTCTGCAGCGTAACACTGCCTCCAACTCTCACAGATGAATAGTCGGCGGTGTCTATTTTCAGGAGTGTTATGGACATTTGGGGATATGACGGTGCTGTGTTTTAATAACCTTGCTTGTCAGAATCAATTCAAATCTCATCAGAGCAAATGAAAAGTGACGGGGAGATGGAGGGAACCAACAGCTTGTTTACAGCTGTCTGGGAGCTGTCCAAAACAATCCACTAAACTGTCCCAGGTCAGCTTTCACCTCATTATGTCTCCTTCCCTCTCAGATATTTTCTCTCTCTGTATAAATTCTCATGTTGTTCATTGTCATTTTTGCCAAATTGTTTCTGGCCTAATTTTACCTTTTACTTCTTTGTTTTGCTGGAGCCAACAGCTAGTTGATCAGATCATAGTGTTTTTATTTTCATTCTAAAAAGGCAAAAAAAACCTTTTTTTAAAATCCTAGACATGGAACTAATAAAGTGAACAATGTTATTTGATTTGGACTACCTTATATTTTGGAAGACCCAATGCAATACCTACTTAGTGTACATGAGTTACATGACATATCTGTCATGTAACTCATGAAAAATAGTTAGTTAGCTGGTAGCTAACATACTCCTTAGCGCTACTAGCCATTCACACCTGCACTAATTAAGTTGTTGCCTTAACCTGAGCCCGGACTCACACTAAATTGTTTCTTATTTTGTCTATTGTTGATTTATGACCAGGAGTCTGCACAGGGCTACAGGGTTATTCTGAAAATTGACCGCAATCAGCTCAGGCATCAGCAGCAACGTGTGAGTCTGAACATGACTCTCAAAACATTCCATTTTTTTTTTACCCCCAAAAATTATATTCACAATAATAGGTAAGTAAAGTTTCATTGCTAATTGTTTAATATAATGTATTTGATAATTATGTAATGGAAAATAGTTAAAATGCAAATGTTGCCTTGAAGCAACATCATACCATTACGGAATGCCATGCCATTTTTTGGTGTTGTGCATTAGGTTTATGTACTGATCAAAAGCATAATAGTTAACATAATTTTCTCTCATTTTACATTAATTAATTCATTAATTATACATTTGATAATATTGGTTGTAATAACACTGTAATAAAAAAATGTATTACACTGGATATTTAACCTTACGCTTTGTTATCCTGCCTGCAGAGCACATGCTTATTTAGGGTTAAACACATTGTTCTTCCATTAAGAGGATGAACACAAAGGTTTTCTATGGTTCATCAAAGAAAAGGGCACTTCCAGTTGATGGTAGTGAGGATGAATAAGGATTTAGTAGTGAGGAAAACAGTGAGTTGCTGGAAATCCTGCAAGAAAAGTGTGAAGAGTGATTGTGAGAATGAGTCTAAGAACGCAGATGAGGAAAAGGGTGAAGAAGAGCAGTGAGGATAAAAGTTCAGTGACAGGTATGAGTATAAGATAGGGAGGAAATCTATTTCATAACTTTATTGATAATGCGATGCATTTTGTGGACTTTCTATGCTTTGTCAACTTCCATAAATACTGAGCCAAAGACGGCTGCAAGGTAACACATATCTGAAACGGCACAGCAAGAGACACAAATGATGAATTGATGGAAGGTAGCTCTGTCTTGATTTTCAGCATGTTTTTGATGTTTGGATTTAAAGATTTTTAATGTAAACTTTGTTGAAATGTGTACTCTCTTTTTTGCATTCATTCCTATAGGCGGTTCCACAATGGTACAGTGTTGACTGAGGGTAACGTTTAGACAAACAAACCTAAGTAAAGAGTGTATTTTTTTTATATTTTCAAATTTAAAATGATTGTATTTTAAACTGGTAAAGCCATTGAACATTTTCATTGAGTATTTTAAGAAATATTATTCATTATTCATTATTCTCTTTTTCCATACTTTACCATTATGGTACATTGTTACTTTAAGGCAACCTACCCCAAAGTTTACCCCCAAAATATATATTTAAAAAAAAAAAAATTTACCCACTGGCAAAATAATGCATATCATATCAATAGTTTTTTATATTTTTATAATAGCTTTTTATCCCTTTTTCTAAAGTATTTTAGTACTTATATTTGCTTCTTCATATATTTAAAGCACTTTGACAGATGTCTATTGTTTTAATCTTGATATTAATATCTATTGCTTGTTAATTATCTACTTTTATACTATAAAGTACCTTTCTGTAAAGCACTTTGAATGACTGTAGTGTTTGGAAACTGTTACTTGCCCTGTTCACACTGTTAAAGATCAGAAAAAAAAGAATAGTCACATCTGGGAGAAAAAAATCAGATTTGGGTCACTTTTGCCCACAGTCTGAACGTAGCCTAAGACTATACAGCCACGTTTCCATTTCTGTGAGGTTGTAGAATGGTGCTTTGAGATAAATGCTAGCGTTTCATGCTAAATGCTCACAATATCGATGACATGCTGATGTTTATTAGAGTTAATATTTTCCATTTGTACCTGGATGAATTTGGATACCAAACTGTATGGCAATACATCTAATAGTTGTTGAAACATTTCACTCAATGGTGGCATTACAGGAAATCATTGGGATTCATCCTGTGGCAGCCAAGAATATAACATTTTGTCCCAATGTATCCAGTTGTTGTTGAGATATTTCAATGGAAATATCCAGATGTGATGTAAGACAATGTCATTTATATGTATAACATATATAAATATGTAACACATTTAAGTTCCTGTTGGCCAGATCACAAATCGTATTGCAATCTGTCTTGGTTTCCCTGGGCTACATACAAATCAAAGTAAGTCCTACTGCAGTCCAGAGGGTGGTGTAATGCGCCTGAAGCTGGCTGGTAACTACTAAAACTGACGGAACAATATTTTCTGCACTTACCTAGTTTTTTTATTCAATAAATAAAAGTTTTATCATCTCACTCATGCCACACCCTCAGAATACAGATGCATTGATCAGGGATCAGATTAACAGTAGCTGGGTGAGCCTTCTATATAACCATATATGTTAAAATCACATGCTTTGGTTTTGTGACAACGAACGACGGCTAATTTCTGTTAGTTCATTGAAACTTTTGCTGCCATTATCACAGGGGACAGACCCTATGAGTAGTTATTTCCACATATCGCTTACCGGATTTCCAGTTGAGAGGAGTTAAGGTGTTGTATGTGTATGTTTTGTAGAGATGGATGCATTTACGCCTTTTCAAAATCTGGCCAGAATGCATCTCTGGGGATTGGATAGCCATCCGCTACGACCAAGATGCATAAAGTAATAAAGTTTTAAATGGTTCTATTATTTCTATATCAAAAAACTGTTTCCAATCTCTGTCTGTTTCTTTGATATATTTTCTCTGTGCAGCAGAATCCTATTTGGGTTTAGCAGCGAGAACCCATCTTCTAATTTCACTTACAATATATTTCAAAACTTTGGCTCTTGGGAAAAACAAACTTGAAAAATACAAAGGAAAAAACAAGGAAACGCTCTCCTATCGTCCCCTTTTTCCCTTTGTCTGACAAATGCTCTCTTGACCCGTCTTTCACTGCAAGCAACAAAAACGTTTCTCTTGTTGAAAGTGCTTTATTTTCCTTAATATCTCTTTACCTGTCAACAACACTTCTGAAAGGTACAAATAATTTCTCTTTTTTGTTAACAAAACACACAAGTCTTTAAAGCACAAAATTAGAACCGCCATCGTCCCCCGATTTTCTGCCGACCTTTCTTGTTCTCATAAACTGTCTTGCTGTTGAAGTCATACTATTATGTCTCAGTTTATACCTCCTCAGTCCCTCCCCTTGCCTCCTTGCCTCGCGTCTTTGTTCCTCCTACCTGAGATGATTGCGGAGGAGGGCAAGGAAGGAGGAGTAAGGCAACAGGCATTTAACGAAATGAGATATCCTTGCTTCGGAGCCATAATTTTAAAGCAACGTCAATTAAATATGACGTCTGGCACAGCTGCATCATCTGTCCATTTTTTTGTTAAAGCCTACCGCTATGATCTCTGCCAGATGAGGAGACCAACTGTCAGCACCAATACAAACAGCTACACATCATATCTTCACAATCTAGAAACATGGTTGTCAACATTATGACATGTGGAAACATCTCAAAGTCGCAATAAGCATTATAGCATATGTTGAAAGCAAACAGTCACAGATAAATATCATACACTACAAAGAAACTCAATAACTCAATCCCAGGCTTTTCTTTTTGGCTGCGCGCCTTTTGTCTGTAAACAAGAGGTCATTTCAGCCCTCAGCTTGATGAGGCTGAACGTTTCATCATGACACAGTGAAATGTATCTCAAATGTAGCCTACAACGGCAGTTGCAATTGTCGTCACATGACGTTTCTTTTGGAATGACATAATGGGCGCAATTATTATTATGACAACATGAAATACAGCAAATAAGTGCAGAATGCAGAGGGTATTCTTGTTGATATAGCCTAATAATTTGACATCGGCAGCTGTTGGCACTTGTCATGTCACGATTACAGTAGTTGAATTGGTATTATGGCTCTGACATTATCTGAATCTGCATGTACTCACAAATTATCCACCCGCAAGCCACACAAACTAATTATTTCCTCCAATTTAGAGACCCGCTCCGACATGGACATTTCTCTCCACCTCTATGTGTCCCTGTAGTTTTCCATGTGATTTCTTTATTGTGTTGTACTGACATACAGTTTGAGTGTTTCCATTAATGATTTACTTTAATGATTAGAGAGTCTGCAGTCAGTCATTTTAAACATTTCCATGTGTGCATTCATTTCACAGCAAATCCTTTTTGTGGTTCAAGTTATGTAAATAAAAAATTAACAGTAGTCAAATTCCATATGACATTGTTACATTATTCTGTCATCCATAAATGTTGCTTTTTAGTTTTGCACTGTTCTCAAAATGAGTGACAAAGCTGATACATTCAATATGTTTATTGTTGTGTCCCACATGACAACACCTAGCAATTAATATTTCCAATTGCACATGGAAGAAAATATAAAATACAGGTAGTCTGCTGCAAATAAAGAGGGGCTTATTAGTTATTAGTATTAGTTATTAGTGATGCTAACTTAATGTGATTTTTAGATTGGAATCAACATAAGCATCATGATGATTGGCTCCCAGCTCACATTTACATACTTTACATGTTAAACATAAAAAATCTAAATCACCAAAATAGGAGATATGGAGATATACTTTTGTTGGACAGCAACATCACACTGTGGAACATAGAGAACGGCTAAATGCTATCTACTGTATGATTGCTTTGCTGTTTTTTGGTACCTGTACCAAGCCACAGCTACAGCAAACACAACCGTCCTCAAAAGTCAAAATTAAACTGAAAATACATTATTGAGTATTTTATCTATTGATAAAGGATTACCACTAGATAAAGGCTTAGTGGGCAACATATACAAGGCATATTTCCTGACTGTATGAGTTGATGATGGCACTGATGTGCAATAAATTATTAGATGCTACTAAGAATACTTTGGTTGATTCCTCAAATTTTAGGGAAATTAGGGTAGATTTGGATATGCTATTGAAATGGTGCTGGTGGTGTAGAAATGTGGATTTAGTGGATCACCCCCTAAATGTACACGTAGCTACAATCTGGTTTGCCCTGATTCCTCCAGTCCTGTCCACAGTACATTGCAGCCACACCATTGCCACATTACAAAAAGCATAAAAAATCACTTCAGCAAGGTATCCACGGAGCCAGATGATGCCATTTTGCCATGTGTATGTTTGTGTGCCCTAATATGGTAATCAGTTTGAATATTGAGGCATCCTTGGCAAATTTAGCACTGATGCAGATGAAACAAGTCTCCTTGCTACAGGCCTTCTTACTGTGTCTTTTCTCCACTCTTCTCTCTCTGTGCTTTCTGTCCCCACCTCCCTTGTCTTTTACTGACATTGAATCTATTTCAGTGCCTTTTCCTGGGGTATGTTTACAACCCACTGACACCATAATCTTTAGTCTATTTCTCTATCTTAATGTTTGGTTTCATGCAGGGCTGCAGACTGTAGCACCGCTCAGCCGGATGTGCGAGTTTCATTTCGTGCACGCACACATGCGTATAAGCGCACAGAAGGATAGTCCCTTTTAATCCTCTCATTAACGTTGTAAACACTCGCTTTCACCATAGACTCATTTTTTTGCGATGTTTCATTTTGCAATAACTTGCCTTTTTTCATCAACCAGTAGTTTTATTTTTAAAGTGTAAGCGGACGTTGCATATGTATTATTGCTAACTTGACCGGACATTGCAGATGTTGCCAAATGTTGCTAACTGGGCCGCAAAGCCCTACACGTCCGAAAACGACGCCAAGGGGTCTTGACAATTTCACTGGGGTACAGCACATGGACACAGGGGCATGTGCGCGAGTAAATAGGGTCTAGCGATGCCAATGGTTTTATGACAGACACCATAAGCAAACAAGATCCCTGTTCAAAAAGACTGTTTATCAGTTTCTCTGCATTTCACTCTCTATGCCACTGGGTGGGGAATATGCTGGATTGCCTTATATTACATGTTTCCAGAACAAAGAGAGTTTCTTGCCATGACATGGAATGAGTGAAAAACACACTCCAATATGATCTGAGGGCAGGACAGGGGTAGAGAAGGACTTCTCAGGCAGACGGCCTGGAAGCATGATTGAAACACTTAGTGGGTCCAGATGATGATCAGAAGGTCACACCGAAGGGCTGAGCGGGACCAGAGGACGAACAGGTCTGGAGCGTGACCATGAAGCCAACAGCAAAGGCGGAACCCCTCTGGAGGCTGGTGGCAAAGGTAGAAACCCTCTGGAAGTCAGCGGCGACTGCGGTACCCCTTTGGAGGTTGGGCAAGAGGCTGGCAATGTGACCAAATGCCAGGACAGGGGTCTGATGGCTGGAGTGCGAGACCAGAGCCTGGGAACAGGGCAGCTGGAATGGAGATTGGCAACAAGGGAGCTTCACTTAATGCCAGCAACAGGGCAGTAGGGCTGGAAACTGGCGCTGCAGCTCAACAGGAACCAGGTGGTGACTGCTACATAGCAGGAGGAACCAGAAGTGAATGTTGCAGCTCAGGAGTGACAGAAAGTGTCAGCTGGTCAACAGAGTCAGGGGGTTGTTGTAGTTCAACAGAGTCAGGGGTTAGCAGCAACTAAACAGAATCAAAGGTTTGAAGCAGCTCCGCAGAGTCAGGGATTTGCATAAGCTCAGCGGAGTCAGAGGTTTTCTGCAGCACAAGAGCCAATTCAACAACCAACCCACCGGCCAGAAGTCTGGTGGTACCTCTGTGGTACTGAACAATATTGTCTTGGGGGTGCTAGCCAGCCCACTGTCCGGTGAGCTACTCAGCTGAGGCCCCATCCACACTACTCCATTTTAGTTTACAAACGGAGAATTAAAACGAATACGATCTCCGTTCACACCAGCATTTTAGCTGCGTTTTGGAGCTGATTAAAACGACTGAAAATTTAACATTTATTGGCCGTTCAGGTACACTGGGCATGAGCGTGCCAGTGTAAACATGAAGCAGATCATCTCTTCCTAGTTACAGAAGATTTGGTGAAAGAAAAAATAATTACAGATGAATAAGTTTTGTTTTTTTCATGCATCAAGGAGCTGGGACTGTGGTGGTGGCGGAAAACAGACTGGGAGCCGTTGCAAAGTAAATACGGCGACATGCACAGTACAAGTGTTATTGTCACGGTACATAATATTTGAAAAAAATACCATGTCAAAAACCTGGTCAGTAGCATCGTGTTTCTGCTTTGCATGACTTATAAGACCCAATCCGAGAGCTGAGTGTGAGCGGCTGCGTCATTGTTTCTAAAGTCCTCTGTTTTTGCCCATCTTAACTAAAACGCCCTCTGGAGTTTTGAAACGCAAAACGGGGTCTGCAGTGTTTCTAAACTTCTCCGTTTAAGGTCTTCGTTTTCATCGTTGTAGTCTGGACGGGAGGTGCAAACGTAGCAAAAGGTCTCCGTTTTAATTCGAAAACGCAGTAGTGTGGATGGGGCCTGAGTCTCTGCTCTATGGAGCTGGATAGCAATGTCTCTGGGGAACTGGAGAGCTAGATAGCTGAATCTCGGAGCTGGCCAGCAGAGTCTCTGAGGTGCAAATCAGCTGGGTCTCTGGGTAACTGGCCAGTTGAATTGCTGTGTGTAGTTGGCCAGCAGATTTTCTGGGGCACTGACCAGCTGATTCTCCTGTAAGCTAGACAATAAAGTCTTTGGGGCACAGATCAACTTTATCTCTGGTGTGTTGGGCAGCTGGAGAGCAATGAGGACGAGGAGCTGGGTAGCGAAGACTCTGATTTGAAGAGAAGTTGAGTCTGCCGGTGGTGTAGGGAGCCGTGACGACCATGTCGGTTGTGGCCTCCACAGGACTCAGTGAAAATGGCCAGGCAAAGTCACAGGGGGACTATAAGCAGGTTGCTTGTAAGCCAGAGGGCTGAAAGCTAGCAGTCTGGGGCCTAACCGACAGCAGTGCTTGATGTGTGCCGGAGTTAGTTTGTGCCGCTCCGGTACCTCTGAGTTTAAGCCTTCTGCGCTCCGGCACCTCTAAAATGCGCTCTGTCAATGCACTGCCCTTCTACACAAATAAAATCCAGTATTTCGTCCAGCCTAATAGGGTAAGTCTAATGGATTTCCTTATTTACTATTTGATTTGGTAGTTAATAATGGTTTCTGTTCGCCCTTAAAGTCTCTTTAAGCTAACAGTCTCTCTGGCTTCAAACAGAGACACAGGATAGTGTGGCCCAAGTGCCGGCTGGGATAAATCTGTATTTGTAGTAATAGATCTAATGGTGTTGATTGTTTTCTTTAATAAATGATCCATTTCTGACAATGTTGTTATGTTTATCATGAGAAGTGG
Organism: Micropterus dolomieu; assembly: GCF_021292245.1. Taxonomy (NCBI): domain Eukaryota; kingdom Metazoa; phylum Chordata; class Actinopteri; order Centrarchiformes; family Centrarchidae; genus Micropterus; species Micropterus dolomieu. The sequence continues at coordinate 4,667,850 of NC_060157.1, forward strand.
AGAAGTTTTTTGTTTGTATGATCAACTTTACTGGATCTATTTCAGGTTTCAATCAGCATTCTCACTTGTGCAAACAGCTGACAATTTAATCATATTTAACACATATTTAACTTCTAAAAGGCAGCTGAGGTGAATTTAAACTTTTTTTTTTTTTTTTTTTTTTAATTAAACCTTTGTGACATTCTAGCTGCCCTGTCTGAATCTTGACAGAAATTGAATAAATATACAATAAAGCTTCTCATCTTCTTTTACTACCCTGCATTAACACTACATTGACTACAGGACCAAAATAAGCAGGTTTAAACCAATATAATATTTTCTGCTGACCTGCAGACCATTCACCACAGTATGCATTAAATCAAACTTAAGTCACTGCATTACAATATATTAAAAATGGAGCCCAGGTTACAGTCTACTCGCAGATGAGGGGGCTGATGAATTGTTATCCTCCTATTGAAGTAAACTGTCATTAACTTGATGGAGACTAGTAAAATCAATTAAGTTTTAATTTACTATTTAATTTTATTTATCTTGTATATTAAACCTTCAGTTTGAATATTTTTACTATAGTAATTGATATGCTCTTTCAATTTTAGCATTTACATTTTGCCAGGGTAACTATCCGTCAATACAACACACTGCCACTGTTATGGAATGTTACATTCATGAAGTAAATTCTATTGACATTTTGCATCTTGTCAACCTGTGGGAGAAAATAATACCGTTATTTGTATTGCACTTTTCAATACAGGTAACAATATGCTTTTCAACAACCAATGTAAAACATGAACAAGTTGAATAAAAATTGACATAACACAAAATGTATTCTCTCTTTTGTCCCCACGGTCTGGTTCCCATCCCAACACTTGTCACTCGTGTTGATGAGCTGTCAGCCAGCCTCACACTAAGGAAACCGACATCTGTAAAGCCTCCAAGGACATTCAGAAAGCTTCCCATCTGCAAGTTGAATGCTTGAATGTTTTACTTTGCTCTTCATTCCCTGTTCTTGTTGACTTTAGCCACTAGCTACTACTACAATTTGAAAGCCTCTGTCCCAACAAAAAAAAGCCAAATTCTGCAAAAGTGGAGTTGTAGACTCACACAAATTTATTAGATAAGAATGTATCTTACTAATCTGTAAATATTTTATTTTGTAGTGTAGGTTACCTATAATCAAAACCCATAGGCATGTTCCGCAGCATCGCGTTCATCTCTGCCAGGCTCAACAGCTTCTTCCCCTGAGCTGTTAGACTTTTGAATACCCTGCTGCCATCCACTGAATAAGCAACAAGCACATGACCCCTAACCAACCTCCCACTACAACCCCATTGCCACGACCACCGCCCCCATGCCCCTACCACACACAGACTTATCTATTACCGTCCATTCAAAATAAATGTTTATGCTGATGACACTCCCACACTGTAAACATATTTGTATTACTGCTGCTAATATGTAAATATATATATATATATAGATATATATAGATAGATAGATATGTTCCACATATATATATATGTTCAACTTGTCTGACTCTTTTCTAGTCACAGAAGACTTTTCTGATGCGACCAAGCTCGAAAGTCAGCCTGAGGTACAGATGCCTAAGATTGTGACATCCTCTTCCTCTCCAGGGGCTGTGAAACTGCTGGCCACCAGGAAGCAGTTCATCGCAGCACAACAAGATGATTCCACCCTTTCAAAATGTCTATTTTCTGTTCTCAGCCAGGAAGAAGCAAGAAGCATGAAAGTGGCCTACTTTCTTGATGATGGTTAGTTGATGCGTTGCTGGACTAGTGCTGTTCCAGAAGAGGTGGACTAGAATAACCTTTGCTTCTTTCACCCATACCTGGTTCTGCTCTCTCCACTAAGTTCTCTGGTCCAAATGTTGTAGAGAAGAGACTCAGTAATACAAACTACATCATTCAAACCCCTGACAGCAGGCGGCAGACCCGGATGTGTCATTCCAATATGATGAAGCTGTGCCACGCCAAGGATGACCAGAACGCGTCATCCACATCCCATGTTGTGAAGTCTGTCTCACCGGTGGCATCTTTCACAAAGGTGAGCTCTTCTGATGATGAGGATGGGCTAGTGATGGGTAATGCTAAGCCACAGGGGGCGTGGCTAAGTAACACTGAGATCTTGTCTAATTTGCCCCACTACTTATCTCATCTTTGTGATAACCAACGTGGTGATGTTGAAAAACTCATACATGAGTTCCCATGTTTGTTTAATGACGTTCCCTCCCAGACCTCGGTCATAATTGATGACATAGTTCTGACTAACCTGAAACCGATCAAGCAGCATGCGTATCGGGTCAGTCCAGCCAAGAGGGAAGTCATGAAGAAGGAGGCGGACTACCTTGTGAGAAATGGGTTTGCAGCACCAAGCTGTAGTCCATGAAGTTCCCTGTGTCTCCTAGATAAAAAATCAGATGGAAGTCCAAGATTCTGCACTGACTTCCGCAAGGTAAATGCTGTAACCGTACCAGATGCATATCCGTTCCCCTTCATTGACGACTGCATTGATGAAATCGGTCCTGCAATCCATGTCACTAAACTTGACATGTTAAAGGTATATTGGAAAGTTCCCTTAACACCACGTGACTCTGAAATCTCTCCATTTGTAACCCCTGACAGTTTTCTGCAATATACTGTCATGCCCTTTTGCATGTGTAATGCATGTGTAATGGTATTGTTTTCTATCTTCTATCTTCTCTGTGCCCTTCAAGCTCGAAGTTGATGCCAGTGCAGTCGGGGCTGGAGCTGTTCTTTTGCAAGAAGACCACCAGGGTATCCTGGCATCACCAGCATCATCCCGTGAGTTACTTCTCATGCAAGTTTAATAATCAGCAACTTATGTATTCCACCATTGAGAAGGAAGCTCTTGCACTATTGTTTGCACTACACACAAGTTTACCTGGGATCAAGTGTCAAGCCTATCAAGGTGTTCACTGACCATAATCCTCTTGTATTCCTCTCCAGAATGCACCAGCCTTATGCGTTGGTCTTTAATGGTGCAGGGCTGCGACCTGGAGATTCTGCACAAGAAGAGATCTGATAATGTACTTGCAGATACTTTGTCACATGCAATGTAGTTAACTGGAAGTATAAGTATTTGTTCCAAACATGTTTGGATTTATAAGGTTGGGGGTGTTACATGCCAAGCAGGCCTGTTTTTGTTTTGCTTTCTTCCTTCCCCACTAGTCTCTCTTTAGGTGCTGAATGGGTGATTGGCTCACACCTGTGCAGCCTGGCCGAGCTGCAGCTAATTTCAATGCAGTAGTTGGCCATCAGTAACAACTACATCCCATGACTCAAAGTCCCAAAGTTACATCTTGTCAAACTTTTCAAGACGTTTTCTGCTGTGGTCCTCAGTAGTAAGGATCCATGGCCTCTATCAATGACCAGTAGGAGTCAGAAAAGCCTTGCTTGGTTCTGTGTGTCATTAGAGCCTGTTGAGTCCAGAGACTGACAGACTGAGTGATGAGGTCTTTCTCCTCTGAGTGGCCTGTGGCTGACGCAGCCAAACATTTCCTCAGCCAGAGTAATGGAGTGGAAACAGATCAGACAGGCTGTGTTGTTCTGCCAAACATGATCCATTTAACACACAACAGTCAACCTTAGGATGTGATGTTGTTGAAAATATTTTCCTAGTACTTGAGACAATTCTTGTTTCAAGGACATTCGTGACAATATTTAAAAATCACTTTGTTTGTCTTTAGCACAATTTGTGAACATACTATTGTTTTGCATTATGACACCCTTCTGAATACGTTTATGATCCGTATGAACGATTTCTTCATGCACTGTCAGGCTGTATTTACTCTCTCTGCTAAATTTTCCCTGCAGATATAATGAAACCCAGATATAATGATTTTACCTAATGAAAATCAAGATGTTGTCTGAGCCTGTCCAATCCTTCCTAATAATGTAGGACAATATGCAAAATAATATAGGATGCATGGTTTCATGCTGGAACCAGCAATATATGTATCCTAATTTTATTCATTGCTATTGGCACAAAGTCTTTTAGATCTTGGAACCACTTAATTTTTACACAAAATATATGTTTGTCAAAATGTAAACCAACCAATAACAAACACACTTTGGCACTTCCATTTAAGTATTATTTATATAGCTCCAATTCACAACAGAAAAGAATAACAGACTGGGAGAGGGGATCCCTCCCTGAGAGGGAGAGGGATCCAGACTCTACAGCTCTGAAGGCAGAAATAGGTAGGTAGGTTTATTGTCACAATATAACAAGTTATAGAGTGAAATTGTGTTTTGCAACTCCCTTCTGCTACATAGCAGACAATATACATTAATACAGAATCAATTATAAAAAATGGTGAAAAGAAATAAAACTATAATCAATGGACCAGTGCTGAGGATGAATTAGAGTTTAAGAGTCTGGTAGCTTGGGGGGAAAAAGCTGCTCTGCAGTCTGGTGGTGTGGCAGCCGAAACTTCTATAGGCCTGATTTACTTACGCCTGATTTACTATTTATTTGCCTGAGTAAAAACATGTACAAACTTGATATCACCAGCAAATTAGCACATAAGCTGATACTAATGGTGTGCAGGCAGAATGACGTCAAAAGCGCAAGATAGCACCTGTTGTTCATTTAGTACTTTTGCCTTAATGAATATGCAATTTGGGGCGTAACATGCAAATACATTTATTTAACAGCCTCTGTTTAATACGTTTGAAAGGAAGGTGCAAACTGTTGCGCAGAGATGGCTTCTGTTATGGTTACCTGAAGGAGACACATCCGTAATGAAAGAAACTGTAGAGAAATTAACATCAGATAATATTATTCTATATCCAATGTATTGAAATACAATTATTTTATTTATATGAACTATATGAATAGAATTTTTCATTTGTATTTTCCTTGAAGCTTTGGCAGTACTGTTGTATTAACATTCATGCCAATAAAACAAATTTCGTTTCGACCTGACTTCTTTTCTCTATGAGAGGGAAGAATATAGAAAGTTGCGTGGCGCTGCGGAGAGCCCCCAGCTGCAGTAGTGCATGGATCACGCGTAAAATTCATCCAGCCAGAGGGAACGATCAGCAACTGTTCACAGTGCAGCGGTCGTAATAGCGACACAACTCATTGTAGGTATCGAAGAGGGAATGTGGCGTTGGGGGTACAGGGACAGAGACAGGAGATCGCAGAGCGATCAGGCACGGTGCGGACGGTTGCTGATTGTTCCCTCTGGCTGGATGAAGCATGATCTGCTGGCATTTCCTCGTGTCTGGGTCATTCGAGCATACTGTATCTGTTTTTGCTGGGGTTTTCCAAAGCAGTTTTTCCAGGTGTGCTGTCCCAAGTACTTAGTGCAATCTCAGGCAGGATGGGCAGTTACGATTTCCACATAATCGGGACTAAACAAACCAAGGTTTTCACGCAGTGGCTGCTTTCCCTCCTGACTCTCCATGGCGGAAACCATTAAAACAGGCAAAACCCTTATTTAAATACTCCCTCCTCCATTGTGTTTGCTCCTGTTGTCATCTACGCAATAATTCCATGTAAATCACCCATAACATTGCACATGCAATATTTTAGAATGCACACACAATTTTCTATGTGCCTTGCGGTCCTAGATCAGTTTGAGTCCATATCAATCTCCTCCCTATCTGAGGTGGTCCATCATCTGCGACCCACAAATTGTCCCTCAGACAGCATTCCCTCTCGCTTGATTAGAGAAGTCTTTGATACCGTTGGACCATGTATTTTGTCATTGATAAATACCTGTCTTGTCTCTGGTCATGGCCTTTAAACACACTGTTGTCCAGCCCCTGCTAAAAAAGGAAAATCTCAACCCCTCTGTTCTCTCTAACTTCAGGCCCATCTCTAAACTGTCTTTCTTATCTAAAGTCCTGGAGAAACTAGTTTTTACCCAGCTGCAAACATTTTTAATTAATAATAATGTTTATGAAAAGTTCCAGTCTGGCTTCAAACCCCGTCACAGCACAGCCCCCGTCGGGGCGGCTGTGGCTCAGGAGGTAGAGCGGGTTGGCCGTTAATCGGAAGGTTGGCGGTTCAATCCCTGGCTCCCCCTAGTTGCGTGTCGAAGTGTCCTTGGGCAAGATACTGAACCCCGAATTGCCCCTGGCGGCTATTCCGCCAGTGTATGATTGAGTGTGACTGGTGGATGTAGTGTAAAAGCGCTTTGAGTGGTCGAAAAGACTAGAAAGGCGCTATACAAGTACGGAGCATTTACATTCACTGAAACGGCACTTAAGAGTTTTTAATGACTTGATTTTAACTGTTGACTCAGGAGTCTCTCCCATCCTAGTGCTCTTAGACCTCACTGCTGCCTTTGACACTGTTGACCACTCAATCCTATTGTCACGGTTGGAAAATTGTGTGGGAATCAAAGGTACTGCACTTAGGTGGTTTCAATCCTATCTAACCGATAGAAGCTTCTCTGTCCACCTCGGTGATTATTCCTCTGAAACGGCTCCATTTACCTGCGGTGTCCCTCAAAGTTCTGTCTTAGGCCTCATCTTATTTTCTTTGTATATGCTGCCCCTGGCCTCCATCTTTGAGAGGTATGAGGTCTCTTTCCACTGTTTTGCAGACAATATTCAAATTTATTTGGCCCTGAATGTAAAAGCAAAGGGCTCACTGCAGCCCCTGCTTGACTGTATGAAGGACATCAAAACGTGGATGAACCTAAATTTCCTCAACCTAAACGGAGACAAGACAGAGATCATAGTGTTTGGACACCCTGAACTGCTTGATGTAGATTCTCTCGGCCCTTTAACTTCAAACAGCCGCTCAACTGTGAGGAGTCTTGGTCATAACTTCCTGCCTTGACTATTGCAACTCCTTATATGTGGGCTTAGACAAGTAATCTGTTCAGTGCCTGCAGTTAGGGACCACATCACACCTGTGTTGCGCTCCCTCCACTGGCTTCCTGTTGATTACAGGATTGATTTTAAAATCTTACTTTTAACTTTTAAATGCCTTAATGGATTGGCTCCATTGTACTTAACGGAGCTTCTTTACGTTCACACTCCAGCTAGAGTGCTGAGATCTGCCAATCTCCTCCTCCTGGATGTACCCAGAAGCAGACTTAAAACCAGAGGCGATCGAATATCGTATACTGTATATTATAATGTTTTATTGCTGTACTTTTACTGTGTGAGTAGTGTCTTGTTGTATTTAACCTGTGAAGCACCTTGGTCAACCTTGGTTGTTTTAAGTGTGCTAAATAAATAAAATTGATATTGATACTGATACTGTTTATTTGGGATGTTAGTAAATTGGGCCCTATCTCTCTTCCCAGAAGGCAACAGGCTGAACAGGCTGTGGCTGGGTGGGTACTGTCCTTTAGTAACCTTTGGGCTCTGCGTAGGCACCTCACCTCACCGATATCACTGATGCTCGGGAGATGGGTACCGATGATCTTCTGAGCAGTTTTAATCACCCACTGCAGAGCCCTCCGGTCCTGGGCCATGCATATCCCATGCCAGTTTGTGATGTTTCCAGTCAGGGTGCTTTCTATTGCTCCTCTGTAAAACCTGACAAGAATTTGGCCTTCTTTAGCTTCCTCAAGAAATACAGTCGTTTCTGAGCTTTCTTCACCAGTGTGGAGATGTGAGATGACCATGTCAGGTTCTCTGTGATTCTGATTCCCAGGAACTGAAACTATTCACTTGCTCCACCTCAACACCACTGATGTTGACAGGAGTGTGCTTCTTTATCTCCTTCTTCCTAAAATCAACGATCAGCTCCTTAGTTGAGCAGTAGGTTATTCTCTGAGCACCACTCTACAAGATTGTAGAGAAGTTTTGCTAAAGTTTAATAATATAACTGCTAGTCTATTTTTCACTGAAGCCACGTCAAACAGCACAGGGCAGATGAACCAGGAAGGAAGACAGACACATAGAGAATCTGGTCATTTTTCAAAATAAAACCCTTTGCAGATTCACAATTGTACAATGACAATAAACAGTTAAATGAGACACAAAAAGAGACAATTCAACTGCATAGCTACTTAACCATGGTAGAAGCACAAAAATCAAGTACAACTGAACAAATAAGCAAAATCTGAACAAGTCAGCAAAATCAGACAGGCAAAACGCTCTTATTCTGAAATGCTCCATGTTGCTATGTAACATTGTTAGCCTGCAGAGAGTGGAACGGAACGGGCTCACAGAGAGCTGTTAGTAATTGAAGCACACAAAATGCCAAATTAACAAGATGTCAACAGCACAGTGCAGCTAAACGCTCTGCTGCTGAAACATTTCAGTGTGAGTTGATGCCAAACAAAACCACGACACAGCCACTGCCTGTGTGTGTTTGGCTGGCACCATTAACACATTTTCATCTAGTTTCGTTTGTTGTTGTAAAATGTACACGCCCCCCTGGTCTTTTTCTACACCGCTAGTTCTGGAAGCCACATCGCTGTGAAAAGATGTGAAAGCACACATGGTTGAGTGATTATGGCAAACCTCTGTTGAAGTATGAATGAGTGAATGGGGTATATTGGCAGAATATGTCGCATTCTTTCCGCGACTATTGCGGGATCTCTTTATGAAATTGGCTGTGCTTCTGGCTGTATAGCATAAGAAAGCTGTCTGGTTCTTTTGTTTGGGATTGGCCATGATGTTCTGTGGTGAAGCCTTGATTTTTGATGCATAGCCTAGGTGTAAGGTAAGAGAACCTGCATGTTTCTCTTAATTTATTGATCATTTGTTTAGATTGTAGGCTATAGTCGTTTGTTTTTCTGCACGCCTTGCGAGCAGCAGCAGCCGTTTGCCAAAAATGCCTTTTTACTAGTGATAATAAACGTTTGAACCATAGACTGTTTATAAGAAATGGACATCACCCATTGGTTTGTGGACTGTCGTTTTGAAGCCTCGAGTTTAGTCGATAGGGCGCCGCCATGTCAAGTTTTTGCAACCAGGAAGTGCCCGGAAGTGACGATACGGCGGAGCTAACGGCCGTGTGCGGAGCTAGCTAGCTTGCTTAGCTAGGTGCAACTGTACCTCACGTTAACTGTCATTTTAACTGGGCTGATAACTTTGTCTAGCGAAAAACAGTCTTAAAACTAAATGTACTCACCAGAGAAAGTGAACAGCCAACTCCTAATAAGCTTTTTCAACGGCGCTGGTTAAATATATACAGCGCCGAGGGTACGAGTCGGCTCTAGCCTGATTGACAGGTTGCTATGGTAACGATTGTCAATCATAGATAATCCCGCCCTGAAACATACTCTGCTTTGTGGTCTATTTTAAAATAAATGGGACCATAATTCACTAAATGATCATTTTGTATTGAAGAAGACTTGAAACTAGCGACTGAGACCATAAACTCATGAGGAAAGTGTTTACTGGGGTAATTATTCAGCTGAGAAGTAGGGTCATTTTGCCATTATTTCTAATGGAGCCAGACTTCTTTTTGCAACCAGAAGAGTCGCCCCCTGCTGGATTTCCAATAGAATGCAGGTTTCAGGGACTTCTGCATTCGCTTCACATTGTAGACCGGAAGCTTCCCGCTTGGTTTGAACTAACATTGTGATCTGCTTGAGGTGTTTTATGGATTTTATTGTAGGCAAGTCAAGTGTTGATTTGAGAGGCTTAATTGATTGTTAACTCACTGTCGGGCACTGGGCACTTGGTCATCACTTTAAAAAAAAAATATATTTGAATTTAACAAAAAGTAATGCTCAGGTTTTGCTAAATTACCCTAATAAAGAAACTAAACAAAATATAGGCTAACCACTGCTATTAAAAACTGAACCGTTTTATTGGCTGCAACAGTAAGCTGTGGAATGGGGAGTAAGAAAAAAAACACGCTGAAAATTCTGTTAAGCTGTCATACATGGGCCGGGCTAGGGCCTGAGCATCTCAGGTCCGGAACGGGCAAGGGGCTTAGATGTGAGGCCCGTGCAGGGCTCTACCACAAATAACCCTGCATTCTGGGAGTGTAGTGTTCATTTCCATGACTATGCTAATATTACATCATGAACAACAATTCCGTGTTGAAATTAGAGAAATCCTGCTCTCTGTGAGCTCCTATACAAACAAACACAGAAATGAACTTTTTTCTTTCCCTAGAAGTTCTTTGTTTCTTGTTCTGCTTTGGTTTTGCTGTATGAAGTTTGTTTCCTGATGGACAATTAAAATCCAAAGTACCTGCATCATTTAGAAGTGCATAGACATTCTTGTGATCACAAATATCTAATGGAAATTGAGTCTGGAGAATCTGGGGGTGTTGAACTGTGAGCAGGCTGCATGGACCAAGCCTCACATCTGGCCTGGTGAGATTGGGAAAGTGATAAATAGAAAGCTGATTACAACAAAGCCATAATTGCTGAACGTGCAGGAGGGCTGTTGACGCAGCTGCAGCTGGATTATAAATGGTTTCTATGGCAACCAACACGCAGAGTGCATCTTTCACATATGGCTGTGGAGCTCTGGGACAATTTCAAAGCAAATTGCATATGCTGGTCATTTCTTTTTTCCCCAAAGTAGCAATATTAGCAGGATATAAAGAGTTACAGAAAATCCCTTAAAGCTTTTACATTTACCAACTCAGTCTGATAATCTGTCTTTCCACAACATGGCATGAAAACCTACTCTATAGTGCATCTAAACAGGTGTTACTTAATGTTAAGAAAGAGCGTTTGTGAGCCCTTCAAGATGCCTGTCGGGTTCTGTATTGCCACTTTACAGTGTATATGATAGAGCACTTACAAATGTGTGTGTTAGTGAATGTGTGTGTTAGTGACCGTTAAGGATGGGTATCACTACTCCATACTGGAGTATCGACCAACACATTCTCACTCCCGACTCATCACATATTGACGCTTGATCACGGCCCTTTGCGGTCGCCTTTTAACGACCTGGGTACCCCTTTTACGTCATTTATTGTCATCGTAGGTGCATGTCCACTGTGAGAGACATAATCTAAAAAAAAAAAAATCCAGAAATCACAATGTATGATTTTATAACTATTTATTTGTATGGTACAGCTGCAAATAAGTATTTGAACACCTGAGAAAATCAATGTTAATATTTGGTACAGTAGCCTTTGTTTGCAATTACAGAGGTCAAACGTTTCCTGTAGTTTTTCACCAGGTTTGCACACACTGCAGGAGGGATTTTGGCCCACTCCTCCACACAGATCTTCTCTAGATCAGTCAGGTTTCTGGGCTGTCGCTGAGAAACACAGAGTTTGAGCTCCCTCCAAAGATTCTCTATTGGGTTTAGGTCTGGAGACTGGCTAGGCCACGCCAGAACCTTGATACGCTTCTTATAGAGCCACGATGACAATTTCAGACCCCTCCATGATTTCTAAGTGGGAGAACTTGCAAAATAGCAGGGTGTTCAAAATACTTATTTTCCTCACTGTACGTCAATTTATGTAACTCGCTTAACTTGAATAAAAATATTTTAATGTTGACTTTTTGTTTCACAAGGGACAGGAACCCTGGTCTCCTGGTTCGGGGGTTCTGGTCCTCCATTCACCCCAACCACCTCCTTACTCAGTCTTTTCTGTTAAATATCATACACCTACCTTTACCGTCAAAAACCGAATCTACAGGGTTTCCCCCAGTGCGTTGAACTAGGACAGTAAAGGCATCCCCAATGTGTTACAAACTGACGACGATGGCTCTTGACCACGCTGCCATATGTGTCGAGTCAGGGAGTGAGAATGTTTCTATCAATGGAAACAGCCCAGTAGTATCGAGTAGTATCGAAACTTCTCTGGTCAAACCAGTACTTGATTCGATACTTTTTGTAACCAGATCACGGCAAAACACGCAAGCAACACACCGAAAGAAAGAGAAGAGCACGCCTTTTTTTCCTTATGTGACTGCACCACAGACTGTATAAAAAAGGCCTGCATAAGCCGAGTCAATGTGTGACTTTAACAGACCCTTCACCTTCGGCTGTGGCCTCAGGCATGTTCGTTACTGCTGCAAGTTTATCACCACAAGTTTTGGTTTCATCTTCTGGTATCAATAACACTTCTCTGTATATTTTAATTTGCTATTCACATCACTTGTCACTGATCAATCACTGCATCCCATCCTATCAATTAAATGCTTCTGTGGCGCAGAAGCGATCAGCTGATTTTACTCACGGAGCCTCCGCCACAGCTGCGGCTGATATCACATGTAGTTGGTGTGATTGGCGAGACATGCAGCCTCTCTTTTCCTCTGTTTGCTTCTTTAGAGTCTTTAGTGTAGTTTAGTGACTAGTTTTAACCGACTCCTTACTCGTACTTACTTGTTACTGTCGTTTTTGGAGGAGGTTTGCTACTCATCAATGAAGGAAAAAGCACTGGCTGAGCTCTTTCACTTCTGTTTATTGATCAAAAGTTAACAAAATAATTTTCCATTGTTTACTTTCAACGAAGATATTTTCGCTTCCCACTACTCATTTGGTCACTAAACTATTTCACTCCTCCTCTCTTATTCAAATATTGAAAAATTTGCAAGCTGTGGTCTTTCCCTGTATAATTCTACCTATGAGGATGACCTAATTAGGGGAGGAGGATACAATTTCCCAATACTTTTAACAGTTATTTGAAACAAGATA
>NC_060157.1:4680521-4720048 GCF_021292245.1 Micropterus dolomieu
CCCTTCACCTTCGGCTGTGGCCTCAGGCATGTTCGTTACTGCTGCAAGTTTATCACCACAAGTTTTGGTTTCATCTTCTGGTATCAATAACACTTCTCTGTATATTTTAATTTGCTATTCACATCACTTGTCACTGATCAATCACTGCATCCCATCCTATCAATTAAATGCTTCTGTGGCGCAGAAGCGATCAGCTGATTTTACTCACGGAGCCTCCGCCACAGCTGCGGCTGATATCACATGTAGTTGGTGTGATTGGCGAGACATGCAGCCTCTCTTTTCCTTTTTGCTGTTTGCTTCTTTAGAGTCTTTAGTGTAGTTTAGTGACTAGTTTTAACCGACTCCTTACTCGTACTTACTTGTTACTGTCGTTTTTGGAGGAGGTTTGCTACTCATCAATGAAGGAAAAAGCACTGGCTGAGCTCTTTCACTTCTGTTTATTGATCAAAAGTTAACAAAATAATTTTCCATTGTTTACTTTCAACGAAGATATTTTCGCTTCCCACTACTCATTTGGTCACTAAACTATTTCACTCCTCCTCTCTTATTCAAATATTGAAAAATTTGCAAGCTGTGGTCTTTCCCTGTATAATTCTACCTATGAGGATGACCTAATTAGGGGAGGAGGATACAATTTCCCAATACTTTTAACAGTTATTTGAAACAAGATATATAAACATATATAACCTTGCTTGTCCATAACAAGTATAAAAATAATAGACTACCAACTACTATGGCTTCAACAAGGTATCGCATGAAGTGGTACTAGTATCATAAAATTTTAAATGATACCCAACCCTAGTGACCATGACCCTCTAGTAACACACACAGTGAAGACTTACAAATGTGTGTGTTAGTGAAGGATCACTCAATATTATATAACTGGTATGTACAAACCAGATAGCAAAGACTTCAATTCAGTAATTTCTCGTTTGTGGTGCAACATTGTGTTATTCTGCACTAAAAAATTGACACTTTATTTATCGGAGGATAAATATGACACATGAGAACTCACACTTCACATAAAATCTGTTCTGCCTAGTATGATTCTGCTTATTTGCAAGTTGTTATAATTGTTATCTTAAATTATTAATTTGAGTTTCAAACAGTGTTACAAAATAAGAAACTGATTGACTCCAATTGGGAAATCAATTTTTATACAAATGTGGACCACAGGCCCGAATTCAGCTTTAACCGAATCAAGTATTATCTGAAAATGTACTTAAGTATTTAAATGGACTCATAATGCAGAGTAATTCCTTTTACTAATATTACTGAATAATTACAGTACAAAAGTAGTATTTAAATTGTTGCTATTTGTTGAAGCCATTTGTATTTACTTTACATACTGATAGGTAGTTTAATGTGTATCAATCACACAGGTTTTGTTTGTGAAATCAGAATCCGCAAGTAAAAGTACAGTATAAAGCTGTATAGAATGGAATACAACAGTAAAGTGCCCCATTGTATTTACTTTCCTCCATTTCCTCCCACTCCCTTCCTTCCTCTTTCCAGTGAGATATAATAAGCAGAATCATACTGTGTGATATTTGGAGCAGGAAAAAGTACATCCACGCAAAGACATGGTTTTCATAAAAGTACAGCTCACCTCACGCTGGTCTCCCTCTTACCTGTTACTATGGAAGAGCCTGCTGAGTCCAATGAGTGTCAGCTGCAGTGATGAGGTGTTTCCCTGAGTGGCCCTGCAGCTGACTCAGACAAACAGCTCTTCATCCAGCGTAATGAGGCAGAAGCAGTTAGAACAGACAACCTTTCCTGTTGTTTGATCCACTAGGTCTATCTGTTATACCACTAAGCTATTCATGTCGGAAAGGCATTCATTCAGATTTATTTGGCCAAAAAACAGCAAGTTGCTGATCCTGACATGGGATGAAATTACATTCCAAAGATAGATGCCATGGCGTGCTCACTGTAATTTAGAGCAGTAGGTAAGATTCAACAAAGATCTCGTTGTATCTTACTCTCTCCCACAGAAGATAAGAATAGAGCAGATTGCAGAACATCTGTGCCTTGCAAAGTAGAGTAGAATGTCGTCTATATCAGTGGATAAGACTAGATTTTCAGGGTGGTTTGTTATTTTCATTTTTCAATTTTATTTGTGACATTTTCTCCCTATTTTAATATGTCCAGTCCCCTCTGCTTTGTAGTCCTCTTCTGTTGTCCTGTGGAGGTTGCAGAGAGAAATGCGCTACCTTTGTGACTTATGCAGTCTCCAGCTGCTTCTTGTCACCTGCGAGTGTCACCTGGTAGATGTAACTAGTTTAATAACAACAATTAATCCTCCCTTTTATAAAGGTTATATTTTTTTATTTATTTTATTTACCAACTGTAGTTTTTCTACTGATGTAGAATGGTGTTAACCAGAACCGCATCTGAGGGGTGTTTTTCAGGTTCTTTTAATGACATGCCCCAAGCCAATCACAAACAAGTTGGGAAGTGGGAGGAGCCACTGGTTCTTGAAGTATTTTTTCCTCATTATAATATATATGTATATATATATGACACACAGAAGTCTCCAGGATTATTTAACGCTACTATAGGGTTATGTTACGGCCATCAGCTTTAAACTTAGTTTCTGAGGAATTGTGTTTTTAATCTGTAGTATGGCAAATTGATCCAAACACAAGCTGGCATAGCTGGGGAGAAGGGGCTTGTCAGAGATATGACTCTCACTGTAGCAAATTCAGAACAGTTAATGACAAGGTGCCAAACACCGCACACCTTTATTGAATCCATTAAAAAGTTGCCACAGAATTGGACACGAGGTGGACTGATTTAAACTTGCTGAAAGTTTCAATAATCTTGTACATTTCAACTCACCTTTAGCACAGCATGCAAGAATTGTAAGCTTGATTTTTGAAATGCTTTTTTGTTTTTATGTCTTTGGTTTTGGTCGTTCTAACAGAAGTTCATTGATTATACTGTCTAAACCAAGAGTCTTGGAAGTGCTTCAATTGTCACCATACATTATCAATGCAAAAAATGAAATTTTACTTCCAAAACACTGGACACCCAAAATAATTCCTCCTCACAGCTCTATTCACTGTAATTGTATCAAACATGTCAATGCTAATACTAAAAGAGTAAAGAGTAACTACTTCAAATGGGAGAATACAGTACACTGATGATACCCACAGGCCATCACTCTGATGAACAGCTGACTCCAGACAGATTGTCAGGAACAATCCCTGTGCAATAACCTTTGATTTTGACTCTGACTCTAACATCAAAATGCATATTTGCTACTAACTAGCAATTGAGTAGCTGTTTATATTGTGTACTGTATATCATGTATATATCACATACTTACTACTAATACTACATATTAATATTGCATCATTTACATAATATTGCACAATTACTGCACAAAAATATTGATTTATCTCAGCATCCTTTGCACTATTTCACTACACTCTTGTCTTGCTGTCTGAAAATCTTGTTTTTGTTAATGGTTTTGTTTATTTTGGTGATCTTGCTGTCCTGCTATTAAAGGTGATTCTGATTGTCTGTCATCCTAGATTAAAGACAAAATGCAACACTGCAGTGTTTCAGTTTTTAAACTATGGACACTACCTGCCTTCTTTTCAACATCAGCCTGTTTAATAGACATGGAGCCAGAGTACTATAGGCCTACTGCAGGTCTAATATCAAGCACACAGAAAATTCAAGGCAGCCGGTCTGGGTTTTTAAAGCTTCGTCTCTTTTTCCCTCTTGTTATTCACCCCAATTTAAATTCCACATCTCCATTCTATCCCTGCAGGGTGTCACTTCACATTCCCTTAACTCAAGAGTATTAAGAAGCAGGAATTCATTCATCCCCACTGCAATTAGTTTACTTAATTTGCCCATGAACTGATGCAACATCCACTGCCTACGAAAGCATTTTGTGTCAGCACCGAAGAGTGACCTATAATTGAACAGTGAATGTGAATCAGAGCCCAATTATGCTTTAAATATGTTTTTATGAAAGTATTAAGAGTTGACATACAGTGTGTAGATGGACAAAAAAGGTATATATTATCCATGTCCAAAGAGAAAGGTTATTATTGACAAGATCAGGATTAAATTTTCTCATCATGTCAAGTTCATTGTTATTCATCCACATACCGAGTATACAAATTAAGGCAATCACATTTCTCATGGTCCAAGGTGCTAAAAACAAAGTCACAAAAATTCAACTTACAAGACAAGACACCATACAGCACAACACAGTAACTGACATTAGAGGGGACAAAACTGTAAGGCAGAGTGCGCATGCTGTGACTGGAGCATTATAAAGTTTTAAGTGCAACCCATTTCTAAAGAATGTGCACCTTAAATGTAAATATATACCTAAATATGCACCATCAGAAGTATGTAAACTGTGTGCTGTAACAGCATGAACCTTCATATTGAGTGGACAGTATGTGCATAATTTACATATACTCATTTAGCTGATGCTTTTATCCAAAGCGACTTATGATCGCTAAATATGTGTCAGAGTTCACAGGTCTCTGGAGCAACTAGTGTCTTGCTCAGGGACACATCAGTGGATGTGTCACAGTGGGAGTCTCTCACACAAAAGGGATGTGTCTTATCCACTGCACAATTGCTACCCTATAATATAAGATTATGTACAGTAGTGCATAAACGTGATGTGTATAGTGTGCAGTGGAATACAGTGTGTAGTAGGGACACAGGGGAGGTGGGGGTGCAGCACAGTCAACGGGGGTAAGTCCTGTTTGTGTGTGTGTGTGAGGTTGGGGTGATCCTCTCGGCTGTTCTCACTATGCACTGCAAGGTCATTAGTTCTGATGCTCTTAGGCTACATCTACACCGCTATTTTTTTTGTGTTAAAACAGAGTTTTAACAGGAAAACGATCTCCGTCCTCACCCACGTTTTCGCTGCAGATCAGAATTGTTTTCCGTTTATATTTTAAAAAAGCACATCTAGTGGCCATTCACGTACACTGGCCATACACTTGCCGGATGTAAACATGAAGCTGATTGTCTACTCCACAACTGCAGAAGATTTAGCGAAATAAGAAAGTACTACTAAAGACAAAGAACCACACCAGATATGATGAAACAGCCGTTTGTGTGGATAGTTCCAGCCTTAGGTTGTCAATTTTGTTGTCCAGGGATCGGACATTCTAGCTAAGATGGTCATGGTCAGACATCAGACATCAGAATCAGGATCAGCTTTTATTGCCAGATATACTGTATGTGCACATACGAGGAATCTGACTGTATTGTACATTGCTCACGATGTGCTTACTCATACAAAAATACAAAATCACAATAATAAAAATAAAATAAAATCAGACAAAGACATGTAGAGAAACAGACATTAATACAAAGTTGTATTGGCACTGAAAAACGTTTCAGTCACTAGTAAAACACAGACATTAAAATGTATTTATTTATTATTATTATTATTTATTTTCTGGCCATTCTGATCGACAGGAAGCAAATGTGATCAAATTGAAGTCTGTCTGTCTCTCTCAGAAAACTGGACACACTGACAGAAAATACACTGCGGAAATGAAAATGTAGACCACATGCTAACTAAAAGTGTCATAGAGTCAAGCTGACGTAGAAAATGTAATAGAAACCCAGACAACTGAAGCCTGCAAAACCCAACGGATTATTATCAAGATATATACTGAGTAAAACTGGAGATAAACATAATGTCTATTCTACTACTCTAAAATATTCTATTTTAGCTTTTATAAAATGATAGGTGATACAAGAGAATCCTCAAGGGCACAAAACAAATACCAGTGGCAAAGATGGGGATATTGGAACCATTTTTTTTACAGTTTTATTTATATTCTTGTGTTACCTAGGAGGCTGCATGAATCTTTAATGCAATAAAAATGTATCAAAATAAACAAAGTAAGATAATATGAGCAGGATATTCAACTTTTATTCCTGTCCCTCCTCTAAATAGGAGTTTCAGCTAAAATGTGATTTATTTTATTTACAAAAAAGTCCTCAGTGTTACACAGAGGGCAAACATGAGCACAAAGGAGATTTTTTGGGGCACGTGCTAAAACAACTGATGCTGTTCTTTTTGAACAGGAGAACAATTGAGTGCTAAATATCAGGGCCGGTACTTATCAAGCTTTTCAAAGTGCCATTTTAGTCTTAAGTGCTGAGAATTCATGAAATTTACTCCTACTTTTAAACTTAAGAATAAAAGGTTATCAAATTTCTCAAAGCTAAGAATCACTCTTACTCTCCCAGTTATTTAAGACAGCTCCAGAGGTCTCTCAAGTGGTTAGGAGCTGCCAGTAGGGCTTGTGATGGCGCTGTGGAGACAGAGACATGCACAAATCTTTCAGAAGAGGAAGAATGTTTTGGAATTATTTGACAACGCGCAATTAATAAGACGGGGGGGCAGAGCAGGCATAATCTTTGTCAGCGAGTTGGTGAGGGACGTCATCTCATTACCTAATAGGCAGGACTTGACAATTCTGATTCGACTATGTAAATCCTTAGTCGGGACAGCCTTAGTGTAGGCCTATATTGTAATGTATTATCTTGAAAAATCTTTGTCAAACGCGTGTTGAATATAAACTCAATGTGAATTTATCTGAGAATATTCTTAAATAAGGAAATCTATTCAGTGATTGGTCCTTAGCTACATGGTCATCCAAAATCCTGTTTGCGGCACAGCAAAGTGTCGTGAATCAGCACTAAGACTGACACTTAAGATTTAGTCCTACACTTCACTCAAATTAGGACTATGATGCTCGATAACTAACTTTTAAGCACAGCTTTGAGCCAAGAATTTTTTTACTCTTAAGTCAGTTCTTAGCAGTGTTCTTATGAGTTATTCTGAGAAGCTTGATAAATACAGGCCCAGATAACAATTTTTTCACCAAAAATAGTCAGTAACATTTGGGACCCATCACAGAATTCCCTAGAAGGATGCTTTACCAGGAATTACATTAATGTCGAGGTTGAAATATCCTGTAAAGCTAAAGCATAAGCTCAGTGAATGTACACAATGTAGATGACTTTTTTTATGTATTCTGACTGCTGTGAAGAGTCTTCCACTGATTTTCATTTATTTCAACATTTCATACTTTTGTTCACACAACTATACTAATAATTAAAAAGTAACATCTAGAGCTGGATGGTTCATTTTTATTGAAATCACAATTTTAAAAAGTATAATTTCAAAGCCACAGTTTTACTTACAGCAACTTACAGCCATTTTAATTATAGCTTGCATAATTACCAATGTATTTATAAGGTGACAATATAGGATATCCTCTGTGGGAAATTTGGGATAAGATTTGAGATCAGGTTAGCAAAGGTTTGTCTGCTGAAGAAGTCTATTTAATGAGTCCTCTGTGGTCTCCAGGCTCCTTCAGCCTTTGGAGCTTTTAGACAGCACCAATAATTAAACACCACGGAGGACAAAAACAATTCCCTCTGGCTTTTCTGTTACTACTATATCATCTTCATCTGTGAATGGTTCTGTGTGTGTATGTTCTTTTCCAGGCACTATAACTGTACAGAATCACATTTTGGATAACCTCAGTATGGCTGCCGTATTCTCCTCAAGGCTTGCTGTTTTTGTCTAAGTGTGTGTGTGTGTGTTGAGTGTTGCCCCTTCAATTCCCCGCCTCTCTTGTGTGTGTGTGGCTGCCATGACAATCAAAATTTCCTTGTGAGATAACGATTTCATGTTTTGTTGTCAGGTCTTTGAGAGAAATGTTTTGCAGGTAGCAGTTTAGCAGCAATTTTCAATGACCCAGTATTTTTTCACAAACATTTAAGGATCATTTCTGTATTTATGAACCCATTTCCTATAATGTGTTGTCAAAATGAGTAGTAGGTACAAAACGCTTTGGAAACTGTGCAGTAGATGGCTTTAGCCAGCAGCTGCAGCCGTTGTCTTCCTGCAACAACTCGCCTCTCATGAGATTTCAGAGCGGGAATTGTTCTTGAGTGAGACTTCTGTTTCTTGTTAAAACAAAGGGTGTCACTGGGAGTAAGTTGTAGGGATCCTTTCCATGATGCTGTCAGACACCAGGTCTAACAGTCTGAGCCTATCAGAGGCAAAGGGAAGCACTTTTTGTAGACACAATTTTGACAGGTGTATTTGCCCAAAAGGAATACGTCACTGCAGCTGGTTTGCCAACATGTCCTCATATAGAAACGACAGAATAGGCTGATAGTTAATGTTTCCAAAACAACCTATATGAGTGTTTTTAATGACTTCTAAAACATTTTCTTCAAAATGACAAATGAGTGTTCTGGTCCCCATTGCAACACATGGAGGTTAACCAATCGACATGCATACAATCAGGGTTTAGGCACACACCCCTGTGATGGCTAAGGTTATGGTTAGGGGCTTTGGGGGGCCTGTCAATGCCTTTAACAGTAGTTAGCTAGCGCTAACGTTAGCTAAAGCTAGTGCTAATGGTTGCTACTGCTACAAAAAACGGTACAAAGGTAGCTAGCTAAGGCTACATACAACGCTACCTAAAACGCTAAAAATAACTAATACTATAAAAAACAATAACTGATGTTGGCTTTTTGTTTCACACGGGAATCAAACTCCAGTCTCCTGGGTAATCATCTAACCATCCATCTGCCGCTCATAACATAAAATTCAGTCATTTTAAGCCCACAACCTATGTGGTCGTTTTCTGAGTGAAGAGGGGCTGGGTTTGCGGTTGCCGGCTAAAGCCATCTACTGAACTGATTGCAAAACCTTTTGTACCTTGGGGGGGGGGGTTTAAGCGCATTAGAAAACATAACTTTAGATGTCAGACGTTATCTGAGCCTGTATTAAAGGACCTGTGAATCAGTTTTGGAGTGACAACAGGTTTTAATCCTGTAATCGGAGTTTTGCTGGTAGGTGGGGCATCCCAGAGCTCAGGGATTGCGTCTTTATTTCTGCTGTCTTATGGTATTTTGGTTTTGGGAGGCAACTAAGAAAAGTTAATCATTGTTATGAGTCATTCTACTTGTTGCAATGATATAACCAGATTATGACAAGAGTAATGTCCGTAATGTTTCTCACCATGATCTACAGCAGCTGGAAGTTGTGCTTGATTTGTGCTTTGATCCAGCGCTTTAGCAGCTTCCTTGTGGAGTTTACTGTCATGGTTGTGTGGACAGGTAGTTCTGAAGCTGGGGCCCATTTCCCAAATGTGATTTGCAAGCATTGCTTACACGCAGTTCTCATATGGTGTCAGCCTCAGTTTCCACAAATGATTGTCTCACTTTTTTTTAGATAGGTTTGCAAGTCTTATAGAGCTCT
This sequence comes from Micropterus dolomieu, assembly GCF_021292245.1. Lineage (NCBI taxonomy): Eukaryota > Metazoa > Chordata > Actinopteri > Centrarchiformes > Centrarchidae > Micropterus > Micropterus dolomieu. Next base: position 4,689,808 of record NC_060157.1, read on the forward strand.
GGCATGCTAATGCATGTGCTTCAAGTGTGACATTGGATTTCAAGTATGACTTATCACAGCATCCAGCCTCATCTGACAGCATCCAGCCTCATCTGACAGCACTTATGAATGAGAATGAGACAATGCAAAGTAATTTTGTTTAGTAGATATCACTGTGGGAAATTAAGTGATTCATCTAAGTAACAACAATTTAGCTCCTGCACACTGTTAACAATGTTTATTAAACACTTACCTCTCGTTTGTGACCTTCATCACAAACGCTTGAGAAAGAGCTGATTTCTTCTACGATACGTGTAGCAAGTAGCCTACCACAGCATCTGTGTATTAAGTTACAGATTACACTTGTGTTATGCAGATATTAATTCTGTCTGACAAATTCAAGCATGTATTTACGGTTTGTGTGTGAACCTGGCTGTCTCTAGCAGAACTGCAGATCAAGAAATCAAGTTATTAGTTTAGCTATGTCCTGTCTCATATTGTACATCTTTACAGGTTGTGCTCAGATTGACTATTTTCTTGTTACACACATTGGAACATGTTTTTGGACAGAAATCTAATGTGACTATACCTTGAGAAGGTATAATTGAGAAGGTGTAATTACAGTAACAGGTTGTATTACTCAAATCATGTTTCCATGTTTTCCTCTTTAGATGTTTAACTGCAGGTTCTGCTTTATCATCGCTCAGGATCAGACAGTCAAAACTCAGATGACACAGTATAAACACACATATAAAAAGGGTTAGGTGCTGTATATATAGCCTACACATTGTAAATGTTTGTTGTCGGGATGCATACACACACACACACACACACACACACACACACACACACACACAGACACACAGTAGCTTGCCTTCCCGATCCAAATGCGCGCGCACACGATGGGTTACTAGCGCGTAGAAGAGGGAGGAGGAGGGTGTTGAGCAAGCCCTCATCGATCTGTCCGAGAGAGAGATAAGAAAAGAATGGAAGAAAGCGCAGTGCCTGGCTGCATCTTTATACCAGCAGACCCCTCCTCTCCATCTCTCCCGCTCTCTCTCTTTCTCTTCCCCACCACCCCCACCCCCCTCTGTCTGCCTGCCAGCTGATGCTGACTGGAGGTGAAGCGGTTTTCCTTTCCTCTCGTCATCCCGGGAAACATTGACGGACAGATAGACTAACTGAGGTTTTGGATTTTGACACCGGCTACTACTTGGTGATGACAGCGGGAGGAAACGAATTTTAAAAAAAACAAGCCAACGCCGACACAGACATCCGACAGAAACCAAGAGTGCACAGTAACGCAGGGGAGAAACAACTTCCAGCGGTTGTGTTCACGGGGCGGTCTGCGGGGAGCTCTGGAGCTGTTGCCACCAGGAAGGTAGGATATTGCACAACCTGCTGCAACAATGTACATTTACAACATGAATTTACATGTCCGTATAAGTGCATGAAGACATATGTGTGCCGGACCAACACACTAGGCACTGCGTGTGAAAACGCGCATATGTCCGTCTGTACTCTGTCACTGTGTTTATGTTGAGCTGCTTCTGCTGAAAGGTTGCCATAACACACTGTATAGACACTGATGGCGCGTGGCCCCGCGCGTGCGTGACGTGTATTTCAAAGTGTTATATATGCGCCAATGTGGTGCATTTATGTGTATATGCAGTGCGCATGGTGCGTTTCAGTGCGTCTCTAGTTGGAACACCTGATTCATCTGGTGGCGCGTTTAAGTGACTGGTTGCATGGCAAAGAAATGTGGAAGTTTGCTGTATTAAAGTGTGTTTACTTCAAACTCCTGCTCTGATTTTGGTGCATTAGAGAGTGCTTGTAGCCTACTGTTGTGTCTGTCAGCGGGTGGAGGCTTTGTTTTTTTTTTCTTTCTTGCAACAGTTTCTCATAGTGTCTTTATTTTAAGTGTGTTTCAGTAAGTAAGACACTTTTGCAACTGATCTTTGTGGAAGTGTGTTCATGAAAAACTGTGCTGGAATCAAATTCAAGACCATATTTGGAAACATTGACATAAATCAGTTAAGTCTTACTGTTTCTGACAGATTTAGAGAACTTGAGAACATTAGCACATGCTTGGTAACAGTTTGTTTTGGTTTATTGTTTTCAACAGGACATGCCCATATCTAATAGTCTTTAATTCATTTCACAGTTAATTATATGTTTTGTGAACAAATTACCTTACGTGATTTAGAAGGGGGAGTCAGAATGGCGATTCACATCCAGGTCAAACCCGGCAGAGTTTTGCTGTCAGGTGAACTTTGCATGTGAGAGATATAAATGAAGAGCGAGCAGCGTTGAAGGTCGTGAGGAAGAAGCCACACACGCATATTTAGTGTCCTCAAATCATCTGATATACTCGTGATTCTGTCCTCACTTCTTTAAATTATTAACCTTTCCCTGAATTAGTGTTTACATTAGTTTTTGAGCCTTTTCCACACTTTTATCATTAGGAGACTTTCATAGATATGCAGTATATTTGAGTTTCATCAAAAGCAACTTCTAAATATTACAGTATAATACCAATCTCTTACAAGAAGATGCAATAGGTCTGCAACATAGAAAGCAAAATTAAAATCACACTTTTAGACAATGAATTTCTTTAACTAATATTAGATATAGATACATATTTGACCTAACAATTCTAACTCAAAATGACTTGCTTGTTGCGATTTAACTGCGCTGTCTTCATTAGCAGATTAACTTTGCTCAGTTGTAATGAATTGTATATATTAAAACTTCCATTATTCTAAGCACCTATAGGACCTATAGCACCTATAAATCTCCAGCATTGTCTCGCTGCAGATAAACATAGTCAAGCAGAATGATCCCTTAGTTCTTATTAAAGATGAAAGCATATTTGTGAGAGTACTGTGATGCCAGAGATGTGACATTTTCCAGTAATGACTAATGACTTGTAACTAATCCCACATAAACGACCATAAACAGTGCTGTTCATGTACAAAAGGTATTTGTTGACAAAAATGCTAACAGGTGATAGCTAAGAGAGAGCAGCAACAATATAAGTAATACAATATGTTGTCATACTTAATAAACTGTTTTGCATCAAGGCTCAGCAGTTAGCTTGCACTCACTAGGAGGGAAAGCTGGCTCACTTTTGCAGTTTGTTGTCATGAGCCAGGGACAAACCTGCTGACGTGCAGATAGAACAGCAGGATAGAAAGAGAGACGTGACATTAGAGAGGCCAGTCTGCATTCATAGATCTTCAAAGAGGAGTATCCTGTTGCTTAATTTAAGAGCTGAAAGTTTTCTGCTATGGCTGGATAATCAGCCCTGGCATCTTTCACTGTTTACGGAATGTGTTCCCTCTCTCTGTGAGTGGGGGAAAGGTTTCTGTGTGTTTTACTTGCATAGAAGTTATTGTCCACCAAAGCAAAGATGACCGTCCTGTGGCATTCTGTATCTCAGCTGTTTTCCCTTTAGACTTAGAGCAGAGTCAGTGGTGGAAGAAGTATTCAGATCCTTTACTTAAGTAAAGATACTAATACCACACTGTGAAAATACTCCACTTAAAGTCAATTCAAAACCTTACTTACGTAAAAGTAGGCTATCTAAGTATTATTGGCAATATTTCTTCAAGATATCAATAGTAAAAGTACTCATTCTGCAGAACAATTGTTCCTAATAATAATAAGTGTTTTACTATTAGATATGATGCTTTTGTATTAATGTTAATGGTCCATTTATGTGTAGGTTGCATTTAACAGCTATAATTCTTTATGGTTGTGCTAATTTGAACTACTTTTAATATGTTTGGGTTTAATCTATGGCATCATCATACTCATATTCTGTTATTCTATACCATAGTCTAAATGATCATCACATGTTTTTTTAATTGTTGCTGTCTTGTGATAACTACATGCAGCATGCAGCATCCAGCAATAGTGCAGAAGAGCTGCTTTTTGTCACAGTGGAATCAGATGCAGCATAGGACATTTGTTGTCAGTGATGTCCAACAAGTTCTATGTTGTGCTGAGTTTTCCTGCAACAGACACAAAACAGAAAGCGGGATTGTGTCTTAAATGTAACTGTAACCATTTGGAGCAAGCTGAGGGGTTGAAAGTAAGCAGAGTCTACATCTTCCCCCACAGTTTAGCTGAACTGTATGGACTTATTAACAACTGTTATGTATTTCCTCTGAGGAGGAACAAATGCTTCTTCTGCAACAACCTAATCTCTTGTATGTATCTCTAGTTAGCAATAATGAATATGAATTCTTGCTTGTCCACTTGTCAGTTCAATCATGCAGTAGTAATGTGTGGCTGTATTTTGAGTTCTACACTGTATATCAAACAATTACCAACAAAGATGAGGCTGTTTGCTGACTTTGCAAAAGCAGTTGCTTACTCTACAATGACAACAAATCTGAAAACTCACCTGCCGGTATGCTACACTTGTGAGGCAGAGGAGGCACCAGACACAAGTGGAGAAACGTCTACTGTACAACTAAACGCCTCCTTTTCGTTACAGTCATCATCAGAAACTTCTCAGAACCTCATAAAACAGCCATCACTGACAAGATAGCAACATTTATATGCAAGGATATGTGGCCCATTGGCAACACATTTGTTGTTAATTGTAAATTGTTGTTGTTCCGTTGTTATTTTTATTTTCATTATTTTTTTTATATTGTCAGTTGTATTATTTTTCTCCATTCTTCTGTTATTCTTATATAACTTGCATTTGTTTATTACATATTTAAATATTTCTACATCTATTTATGTCAGCTGTATATCTGTCTGCGTGTAGCACCGTAACACCAAAGCTAATTCCTTGTATGTGTAAAACACTACTTGGCAATAAAGCTCCTTCTGATTCTGATTCTGTTTCGTGAAAAGGTTCTCTGAATAATGAATTAATTGAAACCAAAATATAAAAAAACAATTAGCAGTTTTATAGTTTAAGACACCACATAGAAAAATATACAAAAATATACGGGGGGGCATTACACTATTGGGGTTTAATTCATTCAAATGAATTACGCGTTAGTTGTAAATCCTCCCTGTAGGAACACTTTGTAACATCAATTTGTATTGTTTACCTTGAACCTTGTCATGATGAGAAATAAAATCGACCCCATTTTCCAGGGTTGTAAAATCCTATCTCATAATATTTTAAACCTCTGTGCAGTGTATTGCGATCTGATAAGCCTTCATGGATCAGTTACTCAAACTGGACTTCCTGGCTCAAATTTCATTGTCTCGCCAGTGCCTCTCCTGCTGGGCAAAATGTGACTTAAATGTTTCTTAGACACCTTAGTTACATATAACCCTTGTTTCAGCAGCATTCAAGTGACTAGATTGCAATGTAAAACAGTTTCTAACACAAAACTAAAATTAAGTCATGGAAATTCTTTTATAATTCTTTTAATTCTGTTATACTGTATGTAGAAACTCTTTCAATAGCTTTAAGCTGTCTTGCTGTGTGACATGACTCAGCAGGAAGACCCCACATTGACAGAATACAACGAGCAGGGATGTCTGACCAGAACGTCCCCAGTTGATGTCCAGCTGGTTACATTTGTTGCTATTCACCACCACTCTCTGTCACCATAGCAGTTGATAAAAAAACATCACTCATGACATGATGAATCAGAGAAGACATTTTCATTCATTAAAATAATACAAATCCCATCTGAGCTTGGAAACGGTAATAAATCAGAGTTACGACTGCTCGATTAATTATATCATCTTGTTGCATCCTCTTACACATTACTGCACTGATCCGCATTTTATTTTTGCAGACTTTTCTGGAAATATGCTTAAAACTTGACAACATTTGGGTGGACACATAATTACTGAAATTACTTTAGGGAACATAACTTAGACTCAGCATTTCAAGTATAAAGACAAGCTGCTATTGATTTACTTTCCTACATGCACCTTGTGCTGTTACATACAGTTATAGTACTAAAACCCTCAGTCTCATTAGTCCTCCTTTGTCCTCTCACACTTAGTAGAAGTGTTATAAGGGCTGGCCCACCCAGAGTGGCACTGCATCCTTACATGGACACACACTTCAGGCTCTAAGTTTAACTGCTTATTCATCAAAGCATAGGCAGCCAAAATACACACTGCAACACACGTGCGCGCAAACACACACACACACACACACACACACACACACACACACACACACACACACACACACACACACACACACACTGCTGGTGCAGCAGAGATCGATCCTGGAAATCAAACCACACTGTATCTAGATGAGGACGAGGGATGTGAGAAGGGAATGAGGAAAGGAAAAAGAGATGTTAACAAAGAGGGAGGAAGAGATGGAAGGAAAGGAGAAGAAAGAGAGATATTTTAAAGCATATTTATCCCATGTGTTTTGAGCATGGCAGTAACCCTGGGGAAATTCAACAGCATAGCAGAGTTACTTTACTGTTTTGATTTGATGAATATTCATGATCAGGCAGAGAGAGAGGGAGTGAGCCTGGATCGTGGCAGCATTTTGATGTGTTGTTGCTGCAGCTCACATGAAGGGTTGTTGCAGAGAGTATTGGCTCTATAACCAAAGCCTGATATGGCTTATGTCTATAGTAGTGCCATGGGCCGCCACTGTTGACCAGAAACTATTAAAAACATATTTAAAGACATGTTCCTTAATCATGATATGCACTGTAGTTTATTTTGAATCAGTCTCACAGTTCAATCCATATCCAGGTCCCGACCCGAGGTTGGTCGTAAACATATATATATATATATATATACACACACACATATATATATCTTTCTCTCTTTTCACTACATTAACATCCATAAATATTCATAAAATAGTCATCCCCACACCCCATTCCTATAGTCTTTCTCTCTCACACATGTTGGCGTAAATATATATTCATCTTCACGTGGCAGTGCATTAATATTAAATTTGATGTTACCAATTTCTCTCCCTCATTTTCTTAACAGTTCGCTTTATTTCATTTTCTTCCATCCCTGGACTTCCTTTCTTCCTTCCCTGCCTCCCCATCTACTCCTACGTATTTCCTTGCTCCTCAAGCTTCTTCCTTCCTTCTTTCCTTCCTTGCTCTCTTTCTGTCTTTTGATTCTCCTCTCTTTGTGCTTTCCTTCATTGGCCATTTCTTCCCTCCCCCCGTTTATTCCTTTACCTAACCGTCTCTTCTTTCCTTTGTTCCCCCTACCCCCCTTCCACTCCTTAAAGCAACCTTTGTTTACATTTCACAAAGCAGGAAGCAACATTGTAATATGACATTGTAATACTTCCATGAAAAGCCTTTCATAAAAGTACAGGGTTGTGGTGGGTGGATTGAGGTTACAAAGAGTGCTGTTAACACCAAAAATCAAAGATTGCATCATGTGTCCTATTGTTAAGCAACAATCTTGCTTTATCCTTAAACAGTTTACCTAAACCTTCTTTCTGGGAAACTTTTGCTCTAACAATACTAATAGTGTGCAGTATTAGTCATTACCACCAGGATTTTTATATTCAGCTGTGAATATCTATCAATCCGTTAGCTATACCAACTTATCCTAAAGAGATTTGCTGGGGGCTGGAGCCAATCCCAGCTCGCACTGGGTGAGAGGCTGGTAGTCTACCGTTGACAGGTGATCAGTAGAGACAGACAGTGATTTACACTCACAATCACAGCCACTGGCAATTTAGAGTCACCGATTAACCCTGCATGTTTTTGTTGGAGGAAACAGAAGCACCCGGAGAAAACCCAATGCATTATTTCTGTGAGGAAGAGGTAACCACTGCACCACCGTGCAGATTCGTTGGTTGCCACATACTTTGGTGTTGTGATTATGTGTTCAGCAGGGCTCACTTTTTTCCTCCATTGTATGTTATCAAAGAGGACAACAATAGCCTAGCCAATAGTGACGTCACAGTGTCAAGTATAACCACTGGAGGTCAGCAAAAACAAGATTTGTGTCCAAATTGCAAGATAAAGTCACAGCCATAGTAAGTCTGGGCTCATTGTTTACAGTAGCTAAATCCTGATATTGCATTTGACAATGTTTGTAGTTGCGACACATTGACTTTTTCCTTATTTCAGGTGGGTGTAAAACTCTTTCCCTTCTCTCTGTCAGAGATGGAGTTTTCGGAGGACTTCCTGCTGGCTCAGCTGGGTCACCTGCAGTTCGACAACGAGTCGATTTTCCAGAACAACTTCAGTGGTTCTTACAACGATACTGCCTTACTGCCAATGGGGGTGAAAGTCACCATTGTGGTCGTCTACATGATTGTCTGTGTCATCGGCCTGGTGGGAAACTTCCTGGTCATGTATGTCATCATAAGGTAAGAGGAACATGAGTTTCTGCAGGTGCATATTACACAGAATTGAACTTGTTTCTGTAATACATCATGTTTCAAGAATGTTGTAGGACCAACAACAAGGCTAGCTTCTATAAAACTGTTGATAGAATTCGACTTGCATTGGAAACAGGGAAAAATTATCTCTTTATGTCTTAACTTACACAGAGGACAGAGGATATTTTTGCAGTAAGCCTCAATTTTCAGTTTTAGCCCACTCTTTTATAGTCTCAACACATTAATAGCTGAGAAACCTTTACAGCCCAGACTTCCAGTTTAGTGACAGAACATGTTTAGCCATTCCTCTAAATCAAAGGCTTTGTAATCAGGAATGATGATATGACCACTGTTGCTATAGCAATCCACACTGAAAGGATTGAATACTTCAAATAATACATCTATAAATAATCCAGTGTAAACATATTAAGGGGTTATTAGATCTTTTCAGCCGTTTGTTAGGATTCTGGGTTTTTTTTCAAGTTACAGCTCAGTGTCACAGCTGCTCTGTCTCACCCGGTCTGTCAGATGTTCACTCACCGTCACCACAGCCTGTCCATACTGGTGCTGCGTTTTAGTCCATAAATCAATGTATTGATTGAAAGAAAATTATGAAGTGTTAATCTTGATAGTAATTTAAGTCATGTGTCAAGTCAAATCACCAAGATTTGCTTTTCTGTACATCTTTTTACTATATCATTATACTGATCTGTATCTGACTTATAAGCTCAAATTCATCCTCAGCAGTTTATTTCTGTTTACCATTTTTATAATTGCTTTTGTATTAATGTATATTGTCTGCTGTGTAGCAGAAGGGAGTTACAGAAATTAATTTTACTATATAACTTGTTATATTGTGACAAATAAATGTAACTACCTACCTACCTGCCTACCAAAGCAAACCAGCCACCCTCAGCGTGTGTGTGTGTGTGTGTGTGTGTGTGTGTGTGTGTGTGTGTGTGTATGTACATACATGCTTGATTGGGTAGATATGTTTGTGGAAAGCCTTGGAGACAACTGCACAGGTCATTTGTGCCACTGTCTTTTCTGTGTGTGTTTGCATGCACACACAGATTATTCCCCGTGGATCTGATTGAAAAAATCGCAGGTGAACACATGGGTGTTGTGAGGGTTTGTATATCTGTGCAGTCATGGTTGGCCTGGTGGGCAGCTGCTATCTGTTCTTGTATATCATATTGAACCTGTGTGTGCGTGTGTGTGTGTGTGTGTGTGTGTGTGTGTGTGTGTGTGTGTGTGTGTGTGTGTGTGAGACTCTGCTATTGAAGCTTGACATTGGTTTGCTTGTGACACACGCCATATCAATGTATGTACCTACAATGGTAGAAATTTGTCCACCAGTAGAGATTTGGCAAAACCTTTTCCAGGGCAGGAGATATTGCTTAGTGCTATATATTTTGGGGAGGGTTTGTAGCAAATTAGGGCTGCATTTTAACATGATCTTGCGAATCCAGCTGCCTCGCAAGGTAACGTGATTTAGGCAGCAGGACTGCTTACGACGTTCTCACGTGACATATTGCAGTTGGTTGTGGTAATGCATCTCTAAGTTGGTTTGCCTACAAACCTCACTGGTGTTATATGGGGTTGAAATCTGGTGACTGTGAAGGCCATTTACCACTCCACCCATTTATTCAGGGTTTACTTTAAGAGGCAAGTGACTTTCTGGAGGTTGAAAAAAAAATAATCTTGTGATATCCGTGAGATTATTTTTTTTATTACTGGATTTTAATTGACCCACTGTGGGTTTAATCCAAGCTGCACATTTTCTTTTGAATTACTTCTTCTGAGATATATAGTCTCCCAGATTCCCATATGGTGCAACAGACTGAACCGTCAACAAGTAGCAGCAAGATATTAATGTTGTTGTTTGGCTACTTCTTGCATGATATCAAACTTGGCATACAACTTCACAAAACACTGTACCGGTGATTTGAATCAGATGTTTCCAAAAATGGAATTCACATTGGTAATTTCTCTCAAGACATGTGTCAGCTAAATTATAATTATTTGTAGTCCTGTCAACACATTTGGTTCCACAGAACTAAGAATACTGCCATAAAATGTATGAAACTTTATGTTCTTCACTCATGTGTACTCTATTATGTTATATTATTAAAGGTTTTATAGTTAATAGTTAGTAAGGTGTTAAGATAATTACAGTTGATGTCAACCTAGTGGATTTATCCTATATGTGGCTATTGTGGTTCTATGGTTCGTGCAAATTCTGCACTCACCACCTCTCTTGTAGAGATTTGGATAAATCGGGGCACGCCTTCAACAGATTTCCAAATAAACATGTTTTTTACATTAATCTCTTCAAACACACAAGTAAACACAGAAAGTAGCCGTGTGGAACGGCCATATCCAGATCCTGGGCAAATTGCACATCTAGTTGTTGTGTGTGGCGACGAATAGCTTTTCAAAATTATAAGATACTCATCGTGCAGTTTCCATCAGCCAACAGGTCCACTGAATGATAGAAATTCCAGTTGTGGCTTAAACGGGTATTGTCTCCATGTTACCTCCATTGGGAATCATTCCATCCGTCTCCACACCTTTGGCATTTGCACCCACACATACTTGCACACAAAACACGTACTCACTCCTTCTGGAACACGTGTGGATATTGTAGTGTAGTGAAAAATATTAATAGAAACTTCTATTAATACTACATAAACATTTTTAAAGTTAAACTCCGATCTTGATATGCATGTTTCCACACCAGTGAAAGCTGGATATTAAAGGCAAGCAGTATCAACAGTCCCATTGCATGTTGGCATAGTAAGCAAGCCTGAGCTACAGTCCACAGCCAGACCCACATCTAGGTGGCGATCAGAAGGCTAATTGTGTGAACATAAACACAATCTAAAATACTACAAATCCAAGAAGAATTGAGTAGGTATTTTGAGGTGTACAAACGGTATCCACTCTATTGGTCACACGTTTTATAGCCATATAAAAGATAAATATAGTAGGTCTAAATGATATGAGAAAAATCTAAAATGTGCGATAATGTTCAGTATTGCGATGACGATATGACTTGCGGTAAATAAACACATATTGAAGTGTGCATATTAACTGCATGGTTGTTTTTAAGTTGGAATTGAGTATTTCAACTACAACTAAATGGTGTTTTATAGATCAGCAAAATTAAAATTTACATCAACAAAATCACTATATAAACTTAATAAGATCTCAGTGGAAACTTATCTAATGTCAATAAAATAAATCATATTCCAACCGTTTAGAAAGAAGAAAGAACTCCGATCAAAAAATCAGACCGTATCTATACTTTCAACTTTCTCCTTCTCCTCCCTGCTGCTGCTGCTGTGATTCGATGCCTGCAGTTAACGCTGGTAGAGAAAAGAAGGGTTGGTTTGTCTCAGCCAGCAGCTCAGTTTACAACAATGTGCCAAATTTTAAGGTACTTGGCAAACTAAGTTAAACAGACTACAGACCGGCAGCTTTTGTTTTAGCTTGTTTCTAACAACTCGCTATTAGCCAAGCTAGCGTGCAGTGCTTGTGTACAGCATAGAGGATGAGAGAGTGTATTGAAAAGTACTGGCTATTTATTCACAAAGGTTTTATTGCAAGTACTTACAGTAACGTGTGTAGTTGACATCAACTCGAAGTAATCTTGGAGTTCTATATTAACTTCATCTTCACTTCTCTGTCTCCACCGCCTCTCTACTCTGCTGGCCACTGTGTGTGTGTGTGTGTGTGTGTGTGTGTGTGTGTGTTGTCTGATGAAGCGTATATGTTTAAAACATGTACTTTTTTGGTGTTAACAGATGTTGCAATCTAGGAGCTGCATGCAATGTGTTAACCTGCTTATTTACCAACAAGATAGAATTAAGCTGTAATTAATGTTCATATGTTCCTGTTGATTAAGACTACTTATATGTGTTTTTTATATGTTTTTCTGTTATCTTGACTATTGACATACCTTCTGGCACTGCTGCCTTTACCTCCTTACTTACTCCCTGTGTTGACCAACATGTTCAAGGTTGGAGATATAACCTACTAAACTCCTCATTGCCTTCAGTTTTCTTCATGTCCTACTTACAGAGAACACAAGTATTGCAAGTATTGCTAGGTTTAATTATTAATTAATAATTAGTAAACGTACTTATTCTATAGATTTTTGCTGGAGGACCCAATGACACTTGTCTTGAAGCTGAATGGAGATCTGATGTGGCTGGCTCACCTTTAGCATTGGGACTAAACCCAAAATACTCCCAAACAGGACAGAGGAAAATAAACACCATATATTGTACTGTACCTTCTCTGTCCGAATGTCCTGCGTTTAGGTCAGAATCCCTTGTTTTTTGTAAATGTGACAGGAGAATCTGTATTTTTGACGGTAATAATGACAGAGACCAAGTTATTTTAATAATTTTGTACAAGAAAAGCTGTGGATATGTGTGTTTTACACCACTTATTATAAATACAAGATGGGGCCCAATGTGACTCTGCTAGGCAGAGTGCTAAGGTGATGGATTGGGGGTAATTACCTGGGATTGACTCATATCTTAGCCATGAGGGATGTAGCAGGTTTAGGAGCTCAAGTCCCATAACAAGGGGCTGCCTGACTAACTCACTTATTCAAGTAGAGGTAGGAGCTGTCCTGAATACCATTTTTGGGGCATTTTACACTGCATAAATTAGCCTTGCAGCGTGCTGACTTTTCCTCTACTCATAGCTTAACAAATAATATATTTTTATACTTTTTTTTACTCACTGTTGGTTTAAGTCACTGCATCTCCTGACAGGACCCCATGGTTGAATTTCAGCTTTATGTAATGAGTAACGTCTTCACCTGCCTCTCTTCTTTGGGTTTACTGCCACCATCTTTGTCAGTCAAATTGTCCATAGTGAGTCTGATAATGTTACAGGGGTGCAATGCTAAATCAGTGGAGTACTTTTTGAAGGCTATGTTTATGTCTGGTTTAATTTGTAAATGGACACCTTGAACTTTATTTTGTATCGGCTTGCTAGGCAAAATACAGGGTTAGAAACAGAATTTTAAACAAGAATTTTAAACCATGTCATCAGAGTTTGTCTCTGGACCAAAACCTTTCAAAATTGCAGAATAGTGAGTGGTTAAAGGTTAATTTGGAGGAAGAAATGGACATCCAGGATAATAAATATGTAAATGATCACACTGCAATATTTTTTATTATTTGTGAAAATAGTCTTTAGTAAACTTTAGTAATTGTTACTGTGTCAACATAGTCACACTGGTAACGAGGTAGAGAGTCAGACATTTTGTTATCTTGACTCTGATAAGCATTTTGATCCAGCTGATGTTCTCATCTGAAATCCAGGTCATTTAATTTCTGTGTAAGAGCTGTTATAACTCAGAAAGCTCCTCAACAGTTTTTGGGTAAATATTGGAAAGTTTTATTAAGTTTATATCTTACAGACTTTACCCTGTTCTTTATACCAGTCTACCTCTGCAGTTTTTTGTAGTCACAGCTAACACAATTTAGTCACTCTTTAAGCCAGATGGTAAGATGTGCAGTGTTTCCCACAGGATTTTAAGAGACTATGGTGAGTGGGCCTCGGACACACTCGGGTGGGCTGTGTGGCATGCCCCCACTTTGCACTCTTGTAAACAATGTTGTGCTCTAGGAAACTATTTGATCATAAACCCATTGTATATGTTCTTTTTTCTGTTACTTTTAATGGACACAATGTAATATGTTTAATACTTTTTGTGAATATAATCCAGTTAATCTTATTTCCATACTGGACACCCTATGTTGTCACATGTGTATCCTCGCGCTAAATTGATCAAGTCTGACTCAATCTGATAAATAATGTTGTATGTGGTTCTTGTATGGCGTAACATGAAGTCTTCATAGTCTTTCTTTAGGTAGGACTCTCATACTGCAACACTTGTCTTTGTAAAGAGAGAAACTGACAGGATAAATTTGCTAACCTGCCTGTGAGCTTGCACTGGTCCATTTCAGTGGATTTACCATAAAGGTTTTAATACATGTGCACTCCAAATTTAGGCGCGGCTAGCTTAATCGCCTTCTCAAACAAGTGACACAAACAGACCGTCAACGTTACCTAAAAAAAAAAGTAGTGATGTGCGATACCACTTAATTAATTAATACCACCTATGCGATCCAATACCAAGTACTACCCAGACTGGTATTGTACTTCCTATCAACCGAGTATAATTAGACCATCCTGGTAACAGTAAAGATACTAAAACACACACTCACTCCAAATTACTGAGTTTAGATATCGATCCTTTTATATGAGTATCCTAGAGCAGGAAACGTTGGTATCAGAAATATCGATACTTTAGTATCAATCTGCACATCACTTAAGAAAAGTGGTTGTGTCGAGTCAGATGCCAAAGTGTGTGAGCGTGCAAGCTTACAGCAGCGCCCACAAAACACAACTTTAGAGGTCTAAAATGTTATTATAAGATATGTAAAAATATCTTCGGTTCATTTTGAAACTATGGCGGAGCAAATTAGACCGCCATGAACTCTTTAATTAATGGGAAACACTGATGTGACATTCAACCAACACAAAAACAAGCACACACTGTATTATTAATTACTGAAAAATGTCTCCCTGGTGGTGTAGCTACATTAGATGGAGGAGAGGACAAAAGCCAATATCGGGCTTGTGCTGCTCACGTGTCAGGTGTGATTGAAGGAGGCAGGGACAGTGGTACGCCAGCATTGTGAGAGAGCAGCAGAAAGAGACAAAGAATTCTTCCAAAGTAACAGTCTTTTTAAATTCCCTTTTGCGTTTTGCCAGATAGTACTTCCTTTACTGAAGCGGAGCAAGGGGATACAGATTGGTACTCCAACCCTATTCAGCCTGACAGCAACACTGGAAATATGGTCTTTAATGGTCTGCATTTCAAGAATGATTTCTTTCCACAATGTCTCAACTACAGTATTATTATTTGGGAAAGATTGTGGTTTTGGCAAATAAACTATGGCTAAAACATGGTTAAGATTAAGGAAAGATTGCGGTTACAGTTAATGGGGTATGTTGCGACTCTGAACCGTTCTGAACAAAGATTGTTGATATTTGACGTCAACCTAAACAAATTCATGGACGCGCATTGCCATGGTAACCAGTCCTACTCTGCCGAAATATGGCAGAATCTACAGCGTCTGCCGGCCGAGGACACATTGCCTCAGTAAGGCAATAATGGGCTCCAAGTCCGTTTTCATTCCTTTCAAATCTTAAGAGATTTATCCAAAGTTGAAACGCCTCACCGATGTAAACACGGGTCCTCGCCTTGCCTAGTCATACAACTTGTTTCACAATTTGTACTCGTCAGACGTTTTCCTTTTGGGCTGTTTCTCAGTCATCCTCAGAGCGCCTATAGTCCTGCGTTGAGTCCAGGATGTTCGAATGTACCGGTGTTTGTTTACAATGTTCTCTCTCCCACTGCTTCATGCACATGCTGAAACAAAGTTGGCGGTGTTCGGTCCGAGCAGCTCTGTTTGTGTTGTATTTACAGACCCAGGGCTATGTAGAAAACCCCCCACACACTCACTGTTCGCCCCTCTACATAAAGCGCATGCTACTTTCTGCATTGGCACTGAATGTTGACACTGGATGGATATTGTCCAATATCTTGGATACTGGACGGGCTTGTGGTTAGGGTTGAAGCGCTTTACACAGTTACCAGGAAAATACCCACTTCATTTGTCTGATTGAGACAGCTGGAGCCTCATATTAGTGTCGGCTGAACATTGGAATGCATTCTGTTCTCTCTTACACTTCACTCTCAAGGTAAATTTTTCTTGAGCATACTGTGTAATGACAGACTTGAAAAACCCAATCCATTAAACATTTATATCTATTGCATCAAGAGATTCTTGCTCATCTGTACAGCATTGTCAGCAGCTATTACCCTCCTATCAGTGGAAACGATGTGTATTCTGCGCTGTCCTCCCATAACACCAAAGGATCCTGTTTACTGTAAAATGTTAACTTTTTGATGCTTGGGCACACAAAATCTGGGTTATATATCCAGGTTCAAAACAAATCACTCATTTAAAAAAAAAATCAGTTTTTTTTTGTGATGAAAATCAGTAAGGTCAACATTAACTATTAGCCATATACAGTAAATATTTATTATATAATAATAATAATATATATTTAAGTCATTTTTTGTAGGTGTTGAATTTTTTTTTCACATTCAAGACTTGATTTCTTCAATCACAAGCTCAGGTTAACCAACAAAAGCAGTACATTCATGCGTACTGTAAACTCCTTTGCACATTCTAAATATAATACACATTGAATAAGTGCACATATACATGCAACCACTATGCAGCTGTAGTACACTTTACACACACACACACACACACACACACACACACACACACACTCTGTATGCACCCAGTTTTGCTCTTAACAGAAAACTCCTCAAAATTTAGTTGACTTCTTGAAGGAAGGAGAAGAAAAAACGTTTGGTTCTCGATGGAACAAGAATTAACGATGGATGGAAAGCAAAAGCGGCAGACAGAGGCTGGCCAATCCACCTCTTCAAAACAAAAATGATAAAAGACACAGAGGAAAAGCCATCAAACAGCATTAATTGAGGTTGTGTGTCTGCCAGGAAAGTCTTCTCTCAGCGTCTTTTTGCTTTTTGTAGGTATTCCCAGACGTGCTTTAATACTTTTCTTGACAGTGCTGCGAGCTTAGCGTGTTTCCAGATCTCAGTGCTGTCACAGAAGAGCAGAGAAAAGGAGTTTTTAACTTTCAGCAGCAGTGCAAACGTGTTTTAGGCTCACAACAACAACAAGAGCCACGAGCAAAGGATTCCTGCGAGCATCTGTTTAGTGCTACAGGCCTAGTAAAAAGAAGGTGGACCATAGGGAGAGAGAACCATCATGCTGATTTCAGCACAGAAGATGAGCCCGGAGACAGAGAGAAGAGAAACAGAGGATGGCAGACTGAAGCTGTGTTCACATGGTGCCGGGGGGGGGGGGGATGTGGAAAAAGTGCTATCTGAAGGGATTTTTGTAACTGAAATGGTTCTGTTTCCATAACAACAGACCAATCCAGATCGTACATGTTAGGACATCATCGGCCCTTAGCATCAGTCTGAGACATCAAAATGCCATCATTCCTTGGAGCGAAAAACATACGACAAAGAAAAAAATAAATAAACACACACATTTTCAAATATAAAGTGTGGTACAATTGGAATAAACAGCCTCAGGAAGCATCAGGTGAATCTCCTTTCTCCCATGTGAAGCTGTATTCTGCTGGCAAGAACAGAACAATGCTTTCATTTTAGGATGTAAAAGACTCATTTTCTGCATAGACAATGTTAGGTAAATGACAGTTGGAGCTCTTCCAAGGCTTGGATGAATATGAAACAGCCCCCAGTGAATTATCAGTACAAGAGATGAGCAACTGTGTTAGCAAATATCTCTTTCTCTGTTACAATAAAAAATCAAGAGTACAAGCCTGTGTACATATAAAATTAAGTAGGCTAAATAATTCAAATAAAACTCCCAAGGAGCAATTAGGTAAGAAACATACAGTCCAACTTAAAATCTCATTGTTTTCTCAAGCTCTAGCAAGTATTAGAGCTGAAACGATCAGTCAATAAATCAACAAGTCGATCAACAGAAGAATAATCTGCAATCTATTATGATAATTGAGTCATTGTTTCATTTTCAAGCAAATATAGTAAAAAAAAAAGATTATGTTTTTGGTGGAATGAAATGACATTGGAAGATGTAACCTTGGGCAGTAAATGATTCAAGATTAACTTTATTGTCCTTCAAACTGCACAGGACAAGTGTAGAATGAAATTACGTCGCATCCGGCTCATAAATGTATTGAAATAATAATAATAATAATAATAATAAGATGCTACAATTTTTTATTAAATGATTGATTAATCTAAAGAAATATAGGAGATTACTTGATTATGAAAGTAATTGTTAGGTAGACCTGTCACAGCATTCCCTATTTTAACCATTGTTTATTTGCCACGACTGCAATCATTCCGGAAACCTTAATCATACCAGTTTCTATTGGCTGATATTATAGAAAGTGAGAATTGTTTAAACGTTGGCATCGGGCATATAAAAAGTTGCAGTTGAATATAATACAGAGTCATCTAATATCTGCATTCTTGTCTGGCGACAGAGTTGTTCTCTTTTGATAAATATCGAGGATATCATTAAAAGAGACTTGTAAAGTTACATTCATTTAAAAAAGGAATTACAATTAATTTCCACCTAGACCGAGGTTGACCGCCTCCGGTGGTCGACTTGTCAAGCATGTCACTGTTTGATTTTGTTAAATCTTCTAGTGTTTAAATATTAGTTTGCCTCTAAAGTACAGCTCTGGAGGAGTATTTTGACATGTATCTTGTGCTGTTACAATTAAAAATGACATGTACAGTGTCTAACTATGACAGCACTCTGAATGACTGGTTTTTGTGCTTTAATTTAGTGGGTGTGAAGACAAAATACAAATTGAGGGGGACACTTGATGTCAAAAAGGGACACATTTAACATACTTTTTCAAGTCCATCTTTATATGTTCATGTAAATGAATAAAAACATAAAAGTGAAGAAACACATTGGCAGCATAACATCAAAACCAAGCTCTTGAGAGGTTACATAGATCAGCTGTGCAACAGGTAATACCAATTTCATGTTGCTTCTTGACTGATCAGACTGAAAAAGATTTTTAATTTGATGAAGGAGGAGGAATCAAGCAGGGATTTGAAAGAATCCACAGAGAGTGAAAGGCAATTGTCACAAAAGAGGGATGTCAAGTAAAACGTTACCATCCCTGTGGAGCAGTGTAGAGCACACCTGGGTCAGGAAGTGCTATATACTGATTGGCTCAGAATCAGAATCCCCAGATGGAAACAGGTACAACAGAGTGGAATTTACTATGAAGGACGTTTTGATTTTCTGTTCTGCTCTGTTCCCTATACACATACTGTCAACTGTGACAAGGAAAGGAGGAAAGGAAAGGGGGAAGGAAAGAAGGAAGTTATTTAAGGTCAAGACACTTCTTCTTTTTGTCTCTGATGTTTTTATTCTTTTTGGTAAACTTTGGTTGGCATCCATTTTCTCTCTGGTTTGCTCATTAACAGAAAATATTCTTATACACATGCATTAATGATGCATTATTTACAGTATATGCGTGTCAGTAAGGTTTTTGATGTGTGTGTTCTTATGTATGTATTTGCTATTATATGGTGTAAAAAACGAATAGCATAGCTGTCAAACATTTTGTCTCAGCCTAAGATCTTTAAAACATGAAAATTACCAGAATTTCTCTTACAACATGATGGCTTAGTATGTGTCAATTCTGACCATCTGCTGTGGAGCAGATCTGGCATTTGAACATAGTTTTTGGTACTAGAGAGTCAAATTAGGTTGTGAGTGGCCCAGTTATCTGAATCTCTAATGATAAACAGGCTTCCACTGTAGAGACAGTGTGTCTGGTTTATTTAGTAAAAATGACAAATCCAGTCTGAGGAGAAAAGAAAACTCTCAATTTTGACTTTATAGGTAATAATTGTGACTTATTGCGGTGGTGGTGATGGCACAATGGATAAGACACATGCCTTTGATGTGAGAGACCCAGGTTGAATTCCCCACTGTGACACATCCACCAATGTGTCCCTGAGCAAGACACTTAGTTGCCCCTAGTTGCTCCAGAGGCGCGTGATCTCTGACATACTGTATATAGCAATTGTTTTTTTTTGTTTGTTTTTTTTAAACCTGTCCTGCCCAGCAGCCTGGTATAGAGTATGATGACCTGGATACCATATTCTGCCAGATTCTGACAGATTTAACTTTAACAAGAGAGTATTAATATACTCCTTTGTCTGTTTTTTTATTTATTTAATTATGTATTGATTTGTCACCGGGCCGGACAGGAGGGGCAGACATGGAGATGGGGGGGCATAAGCATCGCACCAACAACCAGCCGAACAGCAGCAATAAACAGCAGACATAGTAAGACAACAAAGAGAGAAATGAAAACAAGAAACAAGCAAACACAAATAAGCATATATATAGCAATTGTAAGTCGCTTTGGATAAAAGTGTCAGCTAAATGGATGTAATGTATTGCATTTTACAATGATTTGTTATAGAAGTTGTTACATATTTTATGAGGTCTTCATTTGGGACCAGCCCAGTAGATCGTACCCCCAGCTTATACGATGCAATATTGTACAATTATATGAGTTGTGGGATACTTTAACAATGGGTTTCTGCCTATTCAACACCTGATCCGATACTTTATTACTATATTTAAATGTTGATTGTTGTTTTAGTCCTGGTTCAGACTGATTAAGTTGATAAACTTAAATTAGTGACATGATACGAAAGAATGTTTCATGTGGGTGCAGAGTCTTGTTCAGCAGACATGGCTGATTTGTGGTGATGTAAGCCTCTGTAAACCAAAGGTGTGTCTCTGAATAGACAAACATTCATGCTTTGGCTTAGAGACATAAAGCTGACTGAAAAGGTAATCACACATAGATGCGCTGTTTGTGTGTGTGTGTGTGTGTGTGTTTGGAGTCACAAAAAAACACAACACATGCACACACTGTGCCGATTTTGACCTCTCATTAGTCAGTTCTTCAGAGGACTTCATTCAAACCAATTACATTTTTTGTGTCTGTCCTTGTCTCTCAGCAGCATTACGAAGGTCAAAACATGTGGAGGTGTAGGTCGAGCTTGGGGGTGTTACTCTCAGTTTCTTGGTGAAAATAGATTGAAGCAGATGGGAAAACAGAGGAAAAAAATAGAGCGGGGTCAATAAACAGTGAGAGTGAGACAGAGAGAATGAGAGGCAAATAAAGGGCACGAGAAAGAGATATGAAATGAAATAGAATGAAGTCAGAAAAAAAAGAGGGAGCATCCAATGTCACATTATCTGATATGCTCTCATTTTTCATCTCCTCTATAGTTCGCTTTACTAATCAGGGTGGGTTTGTGTGTGTGTGCATGTTTGTGTGTGTGTGTGTGTGTGTGTAATCTGCATTCACTGAGAGCCATTATGATCCTCCTGATGAAATCTGTTTATTCATTAGTTTGTTCCTTTATCTGTCACACATCTGCAACAACACTGCTTGATTTTGACTAAATTTGGAGACTGATGCTTCTGGACATGATTGTCTGATAACACAAGCTGATTGGTGATACCTTCTCAGTTGACGGTAAAAAAGATAAAAAGAGGAAAGCATATATTTTAATGATTAACAGTTTGGGGAATAAACATATTTGCTTTCTTTCCGATAGTTAGAGGAGAAGTTCAGAATCAATCTCATGGCTGTGGGATACGTACAAGGCTGGAGTAAGGATGTGGTTAGCTTAGCTTAGCATAGAAAAGTGGAAGCCGGAGGAAACAGATCGCAGCTGTTCCCCCACCAGACGGTGCCGCGATGTACGGAAAAGCTCCACTAAGGCCATTATTATACATTATCATCTCCTCACAAATTCCCTTTCTTGCACACCTGAAATCCACAGTGTCACAAGCTCTCTTCTGAGTTACGTGCATGCTACTAGAGAGAGAGAAAGAAAGAGTTTGTTGTGGGGCATACGCGTCCATGAATTATGGTTATGGAAAGGACAGAAAGATGGAAATATTTATCATAATTTAGGAGAGATGTGACTCTGGGAGTTAACCAGGAGAGAGCAATGAAATACAGGAGTCTGCCGTGAAAATCGAGAGTGTTAGCAAGTATGAGCTAACCTCTGTGGCTTGTTGTTTTCTGTACAACAGCATGCGTAGTGTGAACAAAAAAATTGGATGTGGGAAGAAAATCAATATTGAGCATTAAGGCACGTAGCTATAGTGACCTCACATTAACATATACTCTCATGATATTGGAGAGAGTATGCAGAATATTCATAACACACCCACATTAGAATGACCAAACCCAGGCGGTATTGGCAGTTAACACAAGTGACCAGCTCTCTTTATTACCCCGTTGTTTTTTTGGTTTTACGATCAGTGAATTTATTGTAGGCTATGTTTCAATCTGAACCATCAAACCTAGAACATTGAACCTATTCACCAGAAAAAATCTCTTATAAACCAACTGAAGTGGGCCTTTACTTGTCTATTTCATCTTGTAACCACTGGTGAGAGGGTTGGGGAGAAGACTGCCAGCTACTGAATGTCTGTGTTAGAGAGACATGTGAAAAAGAAACAGATTCTGTCATGCCATTTGTATGCAGATCCTTTACAGAGAACGAACCAGCAGAGAGAGATGGGATGGGAGAGAGGTGGCTGTCATATATGCTAGTCCTTGACCCTGTGATCTGAATGTTCTGCAGATGGACTGATAGTGTGGTTGTGTGCGTGTGTGTTTTCATCTGTTCCTTCTCTATGTGTTCATACTCAAGTACATTCTTGGAATAAAAATATTCACCACAGTGTCATAACAGTTGATATAATGATCTTATCAAACCATAACAGCAAATGACTGTTTCCTCTGTCTGCGATGTGTTTGTCTGTACCTGGTGTGTGTGTGTGTGTGTGTGTGTGTGTGTGTGTGTGTGTGTGCCGTACCATAGGCTGATGACTGTGCCTTCCTCCATTCTACTGACCACAGTGAATTTTGTGGCCATTGACTCCACACTGCCAATGAATCCCTCGTACTGAGAACAGAGGGTGTCTGCATGTGTGTATTAGACCCCAAATATAGCTTGTTGTCACATGACATCTCTGTCTCTATGACACAGACACACACTCTCTTTAGCATATTTTCAGGGCGTGCACACTGTTGATGTCCTCCCTGTAGCTCCTCTTTCTGTCTCACTTCCTTTCTGCATTCTGCATTTGGTGGTAGATGGGAAGATTAAAGGGGTATTCTATTGAGTTAGTATATACACATATATACATTTCCCAAATACTGTATTATATTCATGAGGAACACCTCTTTAATGAAAAAGGTGAGTGTAATTTCTTTCTTAGCCTGATAGCTCACTAAATTAATGTTATATAACATTTTGAAAATAACTAGAGAACTGGTGATCCCATTGTGGTATTTTATTGGTTAAAACTGTTGTGAAATAAAGGCTGTTTTCAATCTCATGTCCTTTCATGTCTTTTCCAGTAAAACACACAAGGTCACAAGCTTAACTCTGAATAACATGGCATCTTACATTGTTACTACGTATATGCACTCAGTGAAGGCACAGTATAAAAACTTTAGTCAACCACACAGTGGCATTACAGCCTTGTGGCTTTTAAAATTTATCCTTGGAACTCGAAAACATCATCAGAGCACTGGCAGTTCAGAACAGTTCTCATACCTGCAAGGTTGAGTTGTGATAAACAGCATTCTGCTGCCTGAGGTGACGGCCACCATGTGGCTGCTGAAAGCCAAATCCAGGTGTGAAACCCTCACTCTGTCAAAAGAGTCTTGATGATTTTATTATAGTTTTTTCTTAAGGGACTGGCAATGTGGTTTTGAGAAGGACAATCTCTCTGTCTGTCTCTTGTTATCTATTCCCTATTTTGCAGGTGCTTTGGATGCTGGTGCAGCATGACTAAGCACCCTGGGGAGTTAGTTTACTGCACTCTGTATTTAGGTAGATACAATTGCACACATGTACTTTACCTGTGAAAACATAGCACAATTTTTGTACCAGAAACACATAAAATGGAGGCTGAAATGCTTTGCTCAGCCCTCAGTAGTGTCTGATCAATCTTGAGTTTTAACTTTGATAGAGACTGATAGATGATCTGTTTCTTTCATGCTGTCACTTTTTTCATCTGACTAGTGTGAAGTCAGCTTGAATCAGAAGTATGTTACCCTCAAGCGACAGCAAGGAGATATTTTCTTAGAAATTTTCTGTTGGCCGGTGATTTGATTCTGAACTGAGCCACAGGACACAAGACTAAACTTTAAGCCAACTTTTAACTCACTGCTCATCCTTGTCAGTCATGTTTCAGTTATTCTTCTTATGCAGACATTGCATTGCATTTTCAGAGCTTATGCATATTTGCCCAACGGAAGATAGTTCTCAATCAAAGTTTATGGTTGCCCATCTATCCTGCCACTGCCACTTGATAATTAAAGATTCAAAAATGAGATTGAAAATATACCACCTAATGTACTAAGAAGATGACAGACAATCTGTCAATGTCTGCGCTAGCCCCATGTGCCACCAGCAGATTCAATGACACTAGCTACATTGTTAAGTTTTTTGTTTGGCGGATCTAAGAGCAGACACAGAACACAAGAGTAAAAGTTAAGAGTCTTTATTTATGAAATATGCTGGAGTAGTGGAGGTTGGTAAGGCAGACGTGAGCTAGCGGCGGGCAGTTTAAAGATGGCGTGGCTCGGTCCTTGTTGGCAATAGCAGCTGATACTTGATGTGAGGTAGCAGGTGGAGGCACAGGAGTCCTGAAGCACAGGAGAAATCAGCAGGAATTACTCATGAGATAAGCGATCATCAAAACTAGATTATCTAGAGAACATTGGAGACAAAAATGGCCAGCGGTACTCTACCATGTGTTGTTAGAAATAATTTGGCGATTGGACTATTTGAGCTGGAAGTTGATGAGTTGATTAATGTCACGCCCATAACACCGTCACATACATACAGACACACAAAAGGGAGGGGAAACAAAGGAGCACAAGAAAACAGACCCAGAGTACCTGCCAAGGCTGTTTAAAGTGATACTCCACCAATATTGGCTCCACTACAAAACAACCACTGAGGACAGAGCTGGATCTTGACCTGCCATGTGGGATCAGCGATAAGGCAAACAACTTTAACTTTGACTGATTTAAATGGTGTAGCTCTGACTCAACTCTCAAGATCTGAAATGACCAAAATCCATGAGGTCATAAAAGAAGAGCAAAAATTATTCTTCACACATTCTCTACACATTTTATTTATTTTTACTATTCTAGACAGATGTAATTATGTCATGCACTCTGTATTTTTGTCTTCTTAACATTTAATGCAGTTAACATATCTAGTGGAAGCTGTCCTGAACTAAGTAAAACATTGTTTGTTCATTATCAAGCAGAATGATGACTGTATGGACATTCTTTTTTTATTATTGAAACAACTTATACAGTATATAGCTATAGGCTTTAGTAATGGTAACAGCTGGCCTGTCGGTGGGTCAGTCCACCACTTTTCTCTTATCTGAATTATCTCAATAAGTAGTTGTTGGTTTCCATTGAAAAATGGTACACACATTCATGGTCCCCAGAGGATGAATAATGATCCTAACTTTGCCTCTAGTGTCACCAGCAGTTATACGATTTTCAGATAATGATACTGGACAGGGACTGTCAGTGTGGGAACAGTAATGAAAGTTAAACTCTAATACTAATGAGGAGCCAGATGTGATGAGAAGTACAGTAATGGTCTATATTAGTCTTATTTTGCCTTTTTTCTGTCCATCTCCTTTATCTCTTGTGCATGATGTTTAAGGTTTATAATGGACTCCGATTGGAGTCTTTAACTAACATGTTTACTTTCATTTATTCTCATTCTTATTCTATAATATTTTCTTTCAATAATGTCTTCATTAATGATGTCACTTTTTATCTGTCTTCTTGTTCTCTCCTATGTCTTAAATAAAGGGAGGAGTATTTAGCCTGAATCTCTTTCGCTTTATCTTTCTGTCATTCTTTGATTCTATCCCAGAACCTTTCTGTGCCTCTCCTCTCTCACCATATGTTTCTCTTTAGTTCAACAGTGCAATGAAATTGGGTTCATTATCTACATCTGTGTTGAAGTGGATTTGGAATATGGATTTTACTTAAGCTTTTCCACATAATCAGCCAGTGTAAGATGTTAAATTTTATACCAGAAGAAGTGGCTGATATCAAGCAGAGTTTTAGATAGATAGATAGATAGACAGACAGAGAGAGAGATACTTTATTTATTCTGGGGAAATTCACGTATCCAGTAGCATACGAAACATACATACATTAAACAGACATTAAGCCTATATTAAAATAAACTTAACTTATAACACAGTAGCCACAGTAAACAGTGCAAAACAGTAAACAGTGCAAATGGAAGTTAAGAGTACAGAAGGAGGTAGAAATTGTCCTATTGCCATGCCTAGGAGCTGTTGTACAGTCTGATGGCCAGGGGGACGAAAGAGTTTTTAAGTCTGTTGGTGGAGCTGGGCTGGGACAGCAGTTTGCCACTGAACACACCCCTCTGCCCGATGAAGGTGTTGTGCAGAAGGTGGGGGCATTGTCCAGTATGGACCGCAGTTTGTCCAGGGTCCTTCTTTCTGCCACTGTCACCAGGGAGTCCAGCAAACTACAGAATAAAACAGGACACTGGCCACCAGCAGATGAAATGCAAATGTCACATCTTGTCTTAATTTAGTCTGAATGTGTGCTGAATCCAGCGCTGTTCAAGTTGCAATATCATTTTTACCATATTAAAATGACAAGAAATTTGACAAAATGACAATAGTTTAAGGGGACACATATGTATAGACAGGTAGTAAACTAAAGTTTGAAAATGATGTGAATCATTTAGCAGTGATATGTTAGACATTGCTCTCCACCACGATCATGTGAATACCAAACGGGAGAATCTGTAAGAATGAGGTTCATCCCTCCAGGAGAATTCAAGGGACAAGGAGAATTTATGTCCAATCTAAGGAGCACTGAAGTTGAGTTTGAATGTACATTCTTGGAAACAGCAGAAGAAATCACCACGGTCCATCTTACATCATGAAATTGCTCAGTTGTTGTGGCTCATGGTAGAACAACATCTCAATTATATATTTTATTTTACCAATCTGTGCATTTTTCACGATGAATGGCAACAAATACAAGTAGCCATGTGATTCAGCTTTTATGTGTCAGGACAAGCTGGTTGTATGGATGTGTGTGTCTATAAGTGAGGAAAAGTCTCCAGTCTCCTAAATATAATGTGTGTATAATACTTCGTGTTTGCCTTTGTGTAATTGGAAGCGTTGTTTTAATTGCATGCAGTCCAAGTTGACTTTCTTTATATTTAACCATGAAGAATATTCTCTCCAAAACCTTAATTACGAGCTTTGAGTTTCCTAACCACAAAAAAGTGTTTTAGTTTCCACAAGCAGATATATAGGGGAAGCAAATGAAGTATGTCAGGGAACACTTTTCAGATTTTAAAAGTTTTTATATTGTGTTGATAAAATTGTAATTAGGTGTCATGACAGTTTCTTTCTTTATAAAACATGCTGTTTGCTGTTACACACATTGGTTTTAGACTTTTGGCACACTGTTGAAGAAATTTTGTCTGAAGACGGCATTTGAAATAAAATGGAAAACTGAAAGCATAGTATGGTTGATGGTAGTAGATGTTTTCGAGTTCCTTTTGGAATCCCAGTTAATAAATTCATAAATTACTGTGTAATTGTTGTGTTGTATTTCTACAGTGGTTTGAGATTCAAAAACCAAACACCAGTACACCAGTTTCACAGATGCTCTCCTTGCTCTGATGGAAAAAAGTTCTCTGATGAATTCAGCTGTCTGTGACTTACAGCGCCAAGCAGTATTTTGCAATTAATCAGCTGTGTCCACAATTAAAGCATTATTAAAAAATCTTACCTTACATGATTGAAGAATGTTTGTTCTGGTCTGGTTAAATCTAAATGCATTTATTAAAAACTGGCTGGTCTAAATTATTGTTATGACTGGTGAAAAGCCATATTTGAGAGTCAGAAACAGCAATACTCAAAACACTTGAAATGAATAATTACAATAATTTGGTTGTTTTTTTTTAAGCTACACTCTAGCACACAACTTTTGCTATACTGAACTGGATGGTTTTAAACATTCAGACATTTATTACGCCTTTTATTCAGTCTGAATACATTTCTGTGGTTTTCTCTGTGCAAGTTTGAGACAGAATGGGGCTACAGACAAAATACCAAACAATATTTGAATCAAATTTGAAAAGAATAGCACAAACTACTAATACTACAACTTAGTTTAGGAATAAGTTGAGTTTCTTACAAATATTGAAAATGTCCAAATAAATATAAATACCGTCCCTTTAAATCACACAATTATTTTCCTCTAACATTTTTTTGTGGCAAACTTGGTTTTCTAATGCTCTGCACTGCTTTGTATTTCTTTCTTGCCTTGCCTCTCTGTCAAAGAATGTGCAGCTAATTGTCTGTTAAGACCTGATCAGAGGAGCTGTATTGGAGTGCCAAAAAGAAAAGAGGGAAAAAGAGATCAGATGGTGGGGAGAGGAAAATGAGAAGAGGCAAGATAAGCTTTTCTCCCTTTTTTGTTCTTCAATCCCTCATTATGCATTTTTATGCTTTGATCCTCATTGTCCACTTCAGTTTCCATCTCTGCACTTCTTCTTTTGGTTCTCTCTTCCATGTTTTCTTTCACTGGGTGTAAGTTAATGAGAACAACAGGACAACAGACATCTGTAGGACAAAACCAGGGCTTTCTCCAAATGTGTGTTCACATTTGACCTTCATTACACATTTTTTGTATCAATGTAATAAATAATAGCTTAAATATGACTGCCAACACAACACAAACATATGATGAGGCATAAATGTTAAAATCTGAACTGAATGTTTTCATATTGTGTTGTTGGGATTGAGATGGGACATGAATAACAAGGAATTTTTGTATTGTTAATGTTATAGCAATATTGTCTGGCATTTATTTTACATGTCATGAGAATGGGAATACAATTTTGAGCCAGTTTACAAGAAGAGATGAAGTTCCAACTCTGATGTCTCAGTGATATCACTTGAAAAAACATTATAATTTTAGCATTTTTGCCTACAAGGTCTCTTAGGTGGAAGCTTTCTAATATGCTACATGATAGACAACTAATTTAGATTGAAGTAGGACGGGTTAAGCAAGATTTACAACATCAAACTTCACAGGACAAAAAGAAATTAATCACGACTGATGAAAATATCAGTTTGTTGACTATCTGTGCTGTGAAGCTGTTCAATAGCAAGGATTTCACGCCAACAATAGTGTATAAAGAATATAACAAATGGGCTGCGGATATACATAAAAATAACAAAAAATTATCCCCCTCTCACCCCTTGCGGGGTTCTATGTGTCATCCTCAAGCTCGGGTCCTGGGAGTTCTGCGCAGTATCTTAGCTGTTCCTAGGACTGCACTCTTTAAGGTCGGGCAACCTTCTTGCTGTGAGGTGACAGTGCTAACCACTGCACCACCGTGTATATATATCCCTATATATATATATCTATGTGTATGTATATATATATGTGTATATATATACTCGGTGTGTACCACAGACAAATAGAAGAAGTGGCTGATATCAAGAAATCCTACCGTACACGGAACACCATAAACAGGTAGCTGGCATAGTGTACAGGAACATCTGCCATGAATATTGGCTGGAAGTCCCATGGTCAAAATGGGTGACACCTCCTAAGGTAGTTGAGAATGACCGAGCTAAGATCCTGTGGGACTTCAAGATCCAGACTGACAAACTGGTGATGGCTAACCAACCAGACATCGTGTTGATTGACAAACAGCAGAAGAAGGCTGCAGTGATAGATGTGGCGATCCCAAGAGACAGCAACATCCAGAACAAGGAACACGAGAAACTTGAGAAATACCAAGGGCTGAAAGAGGAGCTAGCAAAGATGTGGAAAGTTAGAGCTACAGTGGTGCCAGTGGTAATCGGAGCACTGGGGGCTGTGACCCCCAAACTGGGAGAGTGGCTACAGCAGATTTCAGGTAAAACATCAGAGGTCTCTGTCCAGAAGAGTGCAGTCCTAGGAACAGCTAAGATACTGCGCAGAACCCTCAAACTCCCAGGCCTCTGGTAGAGGACCCGAGCTTGAGGATGACACATACCACCCCGCAAGGGGTGTGAGGGGATATATATATATATATATATATATATATATATATATATATATATATATATAAAAACAGAA
>NC_060157.1:4720068-4754859 GCF_021292245.1 Micropterus dolomieu
GAGTGAGAAAATATATATATATCTATATATATATATATATATATATATATATATATATATGAAAGCAGTATCATCCTTGCATTTCTAAGATGGTAGAGGACCCGAGCTTGAGGATGACACATACCACCCCGCAAGGGGTGTGAGGGGATATATATATATATATATATATATATATATATATATATATATATATATATGAAAGCAGTATCATCCTTGCATTTCTAAGATGGTAGAGGACCCGAGCTTGAGGATGACACATACCACCCCGCAAGGGGTGTGAGGGGATATATATATATATATATATATATATATATATATATATATATATGAAAGCAGTATCATCCTTGCATTTCTAAGATGGTTGATTCTTGGTTGGACATTAGCTTACATGGAGCCACTCAGTTATTTATTATCAAAGTATTTATTACTTGCATCTTGGACAGATCAGATAGCTATCCGTATCAAAAAACATTGTGTGTCAGTGCATCCAAGACTTCGTAGAGATATATTGGAATCTGAAAAGCATTTACTAA
This sequence comes from Micropterus dolomieu, assembly GCF_021292245.1. Taxonomy (NCBI): domain Eukaryota; kingdom Metazoa; phylum Chordata; class Actinopteri; order Centrarchiformes; family Centrarchidae; genus Micropterus; species Micropterus dolomieu. The sequence goes on from NC_060157.1 coordinate 4,720,602, forward strand.
CCAGATGTTGAAAAGAGTAATCTTTATACTTCCCAAGTGTAACCACATCAATAAAAGATCAATAGAGAGTAGCCTCTGCAGCATCTTTACACATGTGCCGCTGAAGTGACCCTAAATGACACTGAAATAAATTTTAGCACTATTTCTCCGAGTGTCATCACACGCCAGGAAGAAAGCATCTCCAGTCAGTCATACATGGCATACTTAATGTGCCATATAGTGTTTATCTGATCCCTAATTGGTGCAAACACAGAATGTTCAGTGTGGGTGAGAGAGCAGCATAAATGATGCACAACAATTACAGTGAAACTGTTATTGGTAATGCAATTCTTAAGAAAAAGACAACATAAATATAAATAGTGCAGAAGTTAAAATTTAGGAACATATTTTATATACTGTATATAGAGCACAATAAAAAAATACAGTACAGTAATGAGAAAAAATTAACAAACTATAATAGGTATGACAGGTAAGGACAATTTTAGACGGTGCACTTATAAATATATATGTATGGTTGAGAGCTCAGGAGTTCAGCAGGCTTATGGCCTGAGGGATAAAGCTGTTCCTGGGTCTAGTGGCGCAGGACCTGATGCTGTGGTATGATCTGCCAGACGACAGCAGGCAGAATAGTTTGTTTTACTGCCCGAAACTGGTCATATATACCAGGTGAACACTTGTTTTTTGCCAATGCTAATATCGTTTTACTTTGTGGTCCATAATATGTTCTGAAACAAATCAATGAATCTTCTCATATAGAAAGTTTGTCAATAACAATAATCAAAAACAATACAATATTTTTTTATCAAATTTGCACCCCAAGGTATTATGCAGACACAGGCAAATACTGCATGGATTTAGAAAAGATTAGGGAATTCATTGAAAGATCCGCGACTACACCCAATTAATGGTCTCCTGACTGGCTGTGTCACCAACCGTATAAACGTTGTACCACCCTCAAGCATAAGGGCAGAGTGTGGTGAAAAGAGCACAGCACATTAGCAGGATGTTTGTGCTATTAGTTAAAAACTTTTCCAATAGCCTACTGTATAGCATCATCTGGTCTTAGAGGCTGCAGTGTTTTCAGTTTGACTGTTTGTTGACTCCTAAGGTTAATTATTGTTTCAGTAAAGGGGATAAATTTCTGAAATGAGCTGATGAACAGATGCGCCTCACACACACACACACATTGTGTGTGTGTGTGGGTGTGGGTGTGGGGGTGGTGAAAGTTGTTGAAATGATATTATTGTGAGCCAGGTTCAGGTGTGAAGAAGTTTCGGAGACTGATGAAGACTTAACATAGCGAGGAGACACAGTGCCAGCATACAACATGTGAACACGTCAAATGCCAACACCAAATCTGAAGGATAACATCTTGTGGTCCCTTTTATGTTTCTGTCTTCCCCCTAGTGCCTGTAGGTTTCTCTATTAGGTCATCTTCACCTAGAACAACTATCTATCTGATGTTTAGACTCCAATGCTTCGTCATATTGGAATCTGTCACTATCCATAAATTGTACTCTAATCTGTGGAGCCAGTGAGTTCTTGTAAACATTCTTGTAAGACTCAACCTTGTAAGATTCCCAGAGAACACTGATATCTGCTAGCCTGATGCCTGAGCTACTGTCTCTAACTAATCAGTCTATTGTTGTCTTCCTGACAAGGACAAGTACATGTGAGAAATACCTAAAGCTAGAATGTCAAACACTTATGGGATCAGTTAAATTACTTTAAGCTAGACCTGTCTTACCTTTACCTGTTACATCAATTAAGACAGAAATATTCTTAACAAAAGTAATATAGTAACATAACAACTAACGTAACTACTTACTTTTAATACCTAGTTATAAGTAAAGTAAAAATATTACTTTTTAAATGAGTAATAAGTGACTAGTAACTTGGTTTAAGATAATTTAATATAATTTCTCCACACCAGCAATACATTGGACTCGGCTGATTCGTGTCAGACACACACACAAACACACTCACACACACAGGACACAGACTTGGTGGGGTTAACGGCGTGTGCAATCATCCCTGCTCGGGGCCTCTGCGAGCCATTTCCCTTAATGAGGACCTCAGATGGTGAAACAGAGCTGGACCATTTACCATCATCATGGCTAATTTCTGCTCTGCCCGGCCTGAACATGGCACCACTTCTACCCCTGATCGTGCCTTTTACCGACAGGTTTCTGGATTTGCTCTTGATTTTTTACAACGGAGAGCCTGCTGATTTTTGACATGGGAATGCTTCATTTGCATTACAGTAAAGGCCGGTGTGGGGTTTCATGGTGAATGAATATACGGAATTGAATGTAGAAATATGGTGGTGATTTATGCAGTTTTTATGAGCAGGACTGATGTAAGGATAAGAGGAATAAGAGCATCAGCTAGTTGCCTACAGTGAATTATTAAGACAAAACACCAAGCATTTCAACTAATGATCCACATACTCACCAGCTCTGGAGCTTTTGACCATAGCACACATTCCTCATCAGCAGATGGAGTTTGCTCTGTCACCACGAAACTGTAGATGGTGGAACTTTCCAAGAGGCAAGTTCAAAAGGCATTTGAGCAAATTCAAATCTGCTGACCTACACAGACTGAATGGAGTTAAGTCCACGCACTGTTCTTCGCTTTCATAAAGTGACAAACTTCTGAGTAAAATCCGCAAAAAAAGGAAATTAATACATTGTGGTGTGTTGATTATCTTTCTGGCTTTTGAAAAATATTGTGTTGCTGAATATAGATGATATTGCTATGTAACACAAAACTTTTCAGCGACTTTTGGTAACGTTGCACCCGCAGTGAGTCTAATATCAAAAATATTGGAATTCATTAAAATCTCATCAGTGGTGTTTGTGTGGCAACATGTCATTAATAGGCAGACAAATAAACAAATAGATCAAACTGCAGTCCGCTTACAGAACTGAGAGGAAGGATGAGAGGGAGACAGATGAGTTGATTTGTGGCCAATGGCTTAATTAGTACTTGGTGGTGTAAGCAGGGGAGCCAAAGAGGGGAAGGTGTGAACAGTGACATGCAATAGGACATTCTGTCCTGTTGACAATGAGAAAAAAAGTATGACAGAAACAAAAAGTGGGTTCCAGTGAGCCAAAATTAGGCTTAAACATTTGAATTAAATAGTGAGAGAGGCTGTGAATGTAAATGTAACATGAAGTTTTATGAGATGGGATGTGCTTTGACAAGAGAGGAATGTAGGGAAAAGAAAAGATCTGATGAGCGAAAGGAGATGAAAAGAGACAAAATAAATAATAGATAGATGGAAGAAGAGTAAAAAGTAAGCTTTTCTAATGAAAAATGTCCTTCTACTGACAAATATTTTTCCTTAGTAAAGAGCTATTAGACATCTGTAACTAGATTCATGTAACCCTTTTTGCCTTGTTTTTGCATTCTGTGACTGGAGTTGTTCGTCTTATGCTGCGTTTAGACCAAAAATAGTACTGCTTTGACACAAAGAGAGTGAACAGTAAACAGTGAGGCTGTGATCAATGAGATAAATTTTTACTCAATATAAATATATCAAATTGCTAGTACAGAAAAATACAGACCATACATGGTATCAAAAATGGGGTTTAATTTCATGAAAACCTTAAGTCTTATAACCGTAAGAAGTAGTTGTTTATATTGAGACATGATTTTACAACTGAGCAAAGTTGTAATGGCCTTTCCACCTCCTAAACATATGTCATCTACACAAGACATCACTACACAAATAGACATTTATTTTCAAAAAATGTGACAATATGAAAATGGCTTAGGATAAATAAATTTTGTTGCCAGATTACCATGAGTCTTTTGGGTAGAACACAATGTCATTTATTTTTTAACAGCCTGGAAGCGCAGTTCGGTTCATCTGAGGCCCAGTTTGTTTATCAGCAGTAGAAAGTGTCTCATGCATATCTTTGCATGTGCATTTGAGGGAGGAATATATAAACAGGTGTGAATACGAGAAGTGCAGTTGATTGCAGACTCTGCTTTAGTAAAAATCGTTCAATGTCCACATTGGCTTTAAATATGGTAGAGAAGACAATTTATTAAACATTATTTGACAACAGATCTCAGTGACAAATGTTTGGTGAGATTTGGTGAGTTTAGTGAGATGCACTGAATGATAACTAAAACTAATAAAAAGGTGCAAAGAAAAGTGCAGCAATAATTATAAATGAGCACAATATCTATATTAATGTACCCCATTCCACTCAGTTCTCCATCTCTCCTGCACTGCTCCATCACTGGCAGTGGGGCAGGTATTTCATTTTCCCCCTCTTGTGTCATTTCACAGCTTTCTTTCAGTTTCTACTATTACTATTTCAGAAACAATACAAATAGCTCCACCCACCAGGTCATATTATCATTCCATGAGTAATAGGCAGCTTTTCTTAAGTTGAGTTTCATTTTTCTATTAGTATCACTACATCTGTGACGATTGGAGACAGAATGGACCCAAAGACAACGCTGAGGGTTTCAAAAGAGGTTTATTGAGGGAAAAGGGGGACGAGGATGGACGGGAGGAAAGAAGGGGAATGGCAGACGAGGACGCGGGGGACCGAGTAGCTGGAGGAGCGGAAGGCGCTTAGGCTGGAGGTTTGAGGGAGGCTGGCAGACGTGGAGGAGAGGATGTGGTGGCTGGCAGCCCGGCGGGGTGCAAGGGGGGAAACCGGAGGGCGTCGTGGAAGCGGTGGGAGCAGGAGGCTGGCGAGCAAGCCCGGCTGGCCGAACGGGGAGGCAGAGGTGAGTGAACCTGGCGGGAGGAAACAGACAGACTGAGTTAGCAGGTGACGAGGAGGTGAGACAAAGGGAAATTTCATAAAATGCCAGAACGAAGCGGTGTCACCTAGTCAGGAGCTGCGACGATCGAGTGAGGATGGAGTGGAAAGCCGGGGTAGAAATACTGGTCGTGATGAGGTTGATGACTGGCAGGTGCGGCGGCCGGGGATGGAGGTTAACGAGGAGCAGGTGTGGGTAGCTAGCCGGGCTCCGGAGCGGAGAGGGGGAGAGCACAGAGAAAGAGAGAGAGAGAGAGAAGGCACAGGAGAAACCAGAATGCGAGGGAAAGGAGAAACAGGACACTCACCAACAGCCGGGCTGTCACCGCCACAGGGCCCCCCCCCCTCAACGGACGCCTCCAGGCGTTAGGTTTGCTAACCCGGCCTACCTACCCGGCTACCTACCTACCTTGTTGGTTAGGAGGGAACGGTCCAGGATTTGGCTGGCGGGGATCCAGGAGCTAGTGGAGACGGGCTTGATCCGTGAGACGTGGAAGTCCGGGTGGACCTTCAGGTGAGGGGGGAGGGTCAGGCGAACCGCGGATTGGTTGATGACGGCCTCGACGGGATAGGGGCCGATGAACCGGGGGTCGGGTTTCTTGGAGGTGGTTTTCAGGGGGAGGTCTCTGGAGGAAAGCCACACTTGTTGTCCTGGCTGGTAGGCGGGGGCTGGGGTTCGGTGACGGTCGGCCAACCGGCGATTGCGGACCGCGGTGCGCTGCCTGACGGGACCGCCACTTCCACTTTCAGTGACGGGAACAGGGGGGATTGGTAGCCCAGAGAGCCCATGAAGGGGGACATACCAGTGGCAGCGCAAACCTGGGAGTTATGGCCGTATTCAATCCAGGGGTTTTGAGAGCTCCAAGAGGCCGGGTTTCTGTACGCCACACACCTGAGTGCCGCCCCCAGGTCTTGGTTGACCCGCTCTGCCCGTTGGTCTGGGGGTGGTAACCAGAAGAGAGGCTGGCGGTGGCGCCAAAGGCGCGGGAGAAGGCTCTCCAGACCTGAGATGTAAACTGGAGACCCCGGTCGGAGGGGGAGTGTCCGGGGAATAGAGCCGGGAGAGAGCGTCTGGTTTAGTATTTCGGGATCCAGGGCGGTAGGAGAGGGAGAAATTGAACCTATTGAAGAACAGGGCCCACCGGGCCTGGCGGGAGTTTAGTCTTTTAGCGGTCTGGATATAGGAAAGATTTTTGTGATCTGTCAGAACTAGGAAAGGGTGTTCAGCCCCCTCTAGCGCTGGGAGAGGCAGTCGCCGACGCCCACATCCGAGGCGTCCACATCAACTACGAACTGAAGGGAGGGGTCAGAGTTGGTGAGGACGGGGACGGAGGTGAACAGGGACTTGAGGTGGGAGAAGGCTGCAGCGGCCTCTGGAGACCAGGCGAAAGGGACCGAGGTGGAAGTGAGGGGGGCGGAGAAGGGGAGAGCACACACAGAGAGAGAGAGAGAGAGAGAGAGAGAGAGAGAGAGAGAGAGAGAGAGAGAAGGCACAGGAGAAACCAGAATGCGAGGGAAAGGAGAAACAGGATACTCACCAACAGCCGGGCTGTCTCCGCGACAACATTGTTTCTTTTCTGAAAATGGCGAGCTGCTCCAAGAATACAGTCCCAGGGGCTGATTGGATAACAGGCTGATCTTTTAGCAAATCAGGTGACAATTACACAGGATTAAATCTGGCCCCTAATTTTAAGAAAAGCAAATTCAAAAGCTTGAACTGGTTGAATTGCGTCGTGTTCATTTAGGTATGAGGATGTATTAGTGTGTTACATGAACAACAGTAGAGAGTAGCAAAACTCATTGATGATTGAAATGTATATAAATCATATCAAAGAAAACACCATCGATGGGAAGAAGAAAGAGCAAGAAAGGGGAGATAAATGTACCCGAGCAGTATGCTGGGTAATTGAATTGTTGATAGAGGAGGGCAGGAGGAGGAGGGTGGGTGGACACAAGTGGGAGAAAGAGCTGGAGGAAAGAGGTGGGAAAAGACAGACCAGGGAGGGAGAGAGCAAAATTATGAGATAGAGTATAGTATAGTATGGAGCATTGGTTGACTTAGGAGTGAAGGGTCAAGCTCTTTTCATTGGCACTTGTTGGTGGTTAAGTTGGTGGTGGACAAAGAGAGAAAAAGGGGGGGAAGAGGAATGGAGGAGGAAGGACTACATTTGCAAGTAGAGAAGCCATGGAGAAAAGACAATGGCAAAGAGGGAATGAGAAATAAAAATGGAGGGATATAGGCGTTATCAAAGGAAAAAGAGAGAGAGAAGTGAAATAAGGTGAAGAAGACTAGGGAGGAAAAGATGATTAGCATAAAAAAGAACAGGTAGAGGTGGAAATGAAAGAAGAAAGAAATAAAAACTGAGATAGGAGGGTGAAAGAACAGGTGGGAACATTGGGAGAAAAGAGGTTAAAGATTAATGTGCTGTTTTCTAAATCTGCATACTGTGGAAAGACAGACGAAGGAAGGAAAAACAATAAAACGTGAGGAAAAGGTTAAAGAGGAGGAGGAGAAATGAAGCAAAAGGGGGAAGTGGAGAGAGAGAGAGATTAAATTTGAGGAGACAGGAGGCAGAGGAGGGGAAACATCAAAGAAAAGAGGGAGGAGGTAGGGACAAAACAAGGAAGAAAAAAAGATGTGAGAGGACAGAGAGGTGATAAATGGAGGAGAGCTGAGCTTCTCAAACTGTAGATCCCCTCAGGAGGGAGAAGGCATGATTCACAGCCTTACAGAAGGGAAACTCCGCAATAGGATTTTGAGGAGGATGAAAAATGAGGTGGCTGAGAAGTTGAGAGAGCAACAGGCAGATTTTCTTGAGGACTGAGAAAGCATAAGCCAGGCAGAGACTGTCAACAGTGTCTTTGCGAAGGCAGACCTAATACCCGGCTACTGCATTTGCTGTGATTACAACTTGGATCTTATTTTCACAGCATGGCCATTAGTTCTACTGGTTATGATAACATTGTACAGTTTTTTTTATTATGACAAGATTTTATAAAATAGGTCCAATTGGGCAGGAAACATGGCCAATCAGAGCCAACAGGATTCTCTAAATCACCTAATTTGTAGGTAAAACCAAAACTGTGTATAAGTAAAACTGCTGCAAGAACAATAAGGTCAGAGTTAAGTTGGTATGTAAACCGAAACAGAACAGTCTCTGGAGTGGAACTCATATTTATACGTATATTTTGTGGGCAAAACAAGGGCTTTTGTTATTGTATACAATAAAAAACAATGACGCTTATCAGTGATTCCGATGCATGAAAATACAATAAATAGGTCTTAAGTGCACTGGCTCTGCTTTGAATAGACTTTATGATAGGTGTGAACTAATCAGCCATGACAAGCCAATCAACATTTCTTAATAGCAGCATGTTCCATGATGCTCCACAAACCCAGATTTGAGGGGAAATCTGCTGGATCCTTTTATGGCATGAAACAGGTAGAGGGCAACTTTCTTCTGCAGCAGATGGCGCTTAACACTGTCTCGTGATGAAAAAAATAAACCCAAAACAGCTTTGGGTTTTAAAAGTTGCTTAATTTGGACATGAAGCAGGTGGGTTCATGACAAATGTGATTTTAATTAAAATAAAACCACTGGCTACAAATGATCTCTACTTTGGTGCCATCGGTTCACTGAAACTGTACAACTGCAGTAAAAATAATAATAATAATCTTTATTTGTAGAGCACTTTTCAAAAACAAGTTACAAAGTGCTTTAACAAGTATAAAGACAATAATACCCAAAAAAAAGAGACTCTGGAAAAGACAACAGACCTCTGCCCGAGGATCTCAAGGTACGTGCTGGTGCGTATGGAACTAAAAGGTCAGAAATATAGCAAGGCGAGAGGCCATGAAGGGCTTTAAAAGTGATCAATAAAATTTTAAAGTCAATTCTAAAATATACTGGGAGCCAGTGTAGTGAAGCTAAAATAGGGGTAATGTGGTCATATTTCTTTGTTCTGGTTAAAAGCCTGGCAGCTGAGTTCTGGACAGTCTGGAGTCGATCAGTAGATTTTTGGGTTAAACAAGTGAAAAGGCTGTTGCAATAATCCAGGCGTGATGAGATGAAGGTGTGTAAAATGGTCTCGGTGTCCTTAAAAGTTAACATAGATCGAATTTTTGCTATATTTCTAAGTTGATAAAAACATGATTGAACAAGCTTTGTGGTTTGCTGCTCGAAATTTAAATTACTATCAAACCAGACCATCTGCCATCTGCTGGGACCCAATGACCAGGATTTCTGTTTTGTCTGAGTTCAGCTGGAGGAAATTATTTGACATCCATTTTTTAACTTCACAAAGGCAGTTGTTAAGTGAACTCAGCATTCCAGGGTCTGTGGATCTGACGGGCAAATACATTTGTGTGTCATCAGCATAAATATGAAAAGAAATACCATGTTAAGTAAGTTAAACTGACAATGATGTTGTGCTAAAATTTTACATGCAGTAGCCTTTAAAGCCTGAATTGTTACATAATGTACCACAGAAATTACTTGGTAGAAAAACCAAGACACTTTTTCCTCCTCTCAGATGATCCTGATTAGCATCAGATAAACGGGCCACAGGTCATTGGTCTCACCCTCCACAGCTCCAATACGTAATTAGATGGGCTTTGAATTTATCCATTGAGACATGGAGTACCGTCAAACCCTATCCAAACTAATTTCACACATGATTACACATGTGCCCTCGGAACAATAGTATGATGATAGGTATGATGACAACTTCCAGGGAATGTGGACTCAGACAGGAGATAGTCGGGGATAGTGCAATGTAGATTAAATGCAATATTGACTTCTTGAAATATTTGCATAAAGACAGGTCTTCATTTTCACTTTTGTGCATTGTACTGCCCTTTGCCCGTGTCCAGCCAATTCAAGCACATACGCAACATATGAGGCTATGGATAAATGTTGAGTTCATAATTTTATTTGAATTGACTAATTATAACTAATCTGATGCTGGGCTAAAGAAACACCTTGCAAATGTCTGAAAAGAACTAATAAAGAAAAAGTATAAATTCTGTGCTAATGAACTTGAAATATTAGTTGAAAAAACAATTAACATATTTTGTATCTTAAATAACAAGTGCTGCTAGCTCTACAGAAAGTTCAGTGACTATATTTTTAAAAAGTGGAATAATTGCAGTAGGTTATTGCATAAATTAAAAGCCTGTGAAATGGCATTTTCCTCCTACTTCCTCTTCTTTTTCCTCTTTCGGTCAAACATTACACACTGCTGACAATGCCTTCTACAATTGAAATTGCAAATGTTTTTTTGCTTTTTTATCCAAATCATCAATCACTGACGCAAAACCTTCTTGTGTGGCCCTCAGTCAGCGATGGACATGGTCAATCAATCCCCACAGTGTCAAATTAGGAGCATCAAGCCAAGCATGGCAGTTATCACATCCACTGATCTCAAACGTACCTTGTGTCATCATAAATAAATGTATAAATAAATAAAATGGCTACCATCGAACTCAAGTGAAGTTTCTGAACCTAAACCTTTGCTGTCTTATGTACAGACTTTTACATCACTGATACCCTTTCCAGATCGGTTTATGCATTTCTAATCCTTCTTTAATGCCTTTGCGTTAACGTTTGACATACAATGGCCATTTTCAGATTTCAGAAAATTAAAACATCAGTGAGTGACAGTGTTTCAGAATATAGCAAAATAGAAGAGTTCCACAAACAAAACAAGAGTTCACTGTTTTTCCGTGTCAGGACAGACTAATGATTACAATCCAGCAATTTACAGCTCATTTGGCTGCAGTCCTTCTCCCACTTAACTTGGCTATTTCTAGGGTTTCTTCAAATGTGTTTATATAGATTTGTTGTGATAAATTCCTCTTTATTGGTGGGTTTGGACAAGTGAAATTGCATTTGCAATTAACATGTTACCTTACATAGCTAACAATAAAATAATAGGGTGCCAGCGTAGACAATCTTGTATGTGCTAATGCATTACAAACCCAATTATGTTTAACAAAAAAAATTGTGAATGCGTGGAATTTAGTGGTTATAACATAGTGACATGGGAACAGTGATGGAATTACTTTGCATGCCAACAAAGGTTCTGCTTTAAATGTTATTCCAACCAGGGAAGCAGCCATTCATTAGCACCTCTGAATCACTCGACAAAATTTAAGATGTGGGTGGCAATTCGAAGGTATTAAGGACATTTTGCTTACATAAGGGCCTTTATTATAAACATAATGACAGAAGATGTCAGCTCTTACAAAAGAGACTCCCATACTTCTGGAGGACTTTTATAGGAAGAAGAGGTGAGAGAAGTGCAAGTGTAAGAAAACAATACAAAACTGAATGATGTAGGGAACAGATGAAGTGAGCAAGAGATGGAACAGATTACAGTCATGAATCAGTACAAAATATAAGATAGCGAATCGTGTGATGGAAAAAGAAATCAAAATAAGCTCTTTAGTTTGGAAAAAGGAGTGAGGAATAAAATAAAAGAAATTTTGCTGTTAGGGCAGTAGCTTGTACATTGGAAGTATTTCTGAGCCCCCATTTTCCAGTCTATTGGTAATCAGGGGTGGTCTAGGACCACAACTTTAAATCTTTAAACCATTTTCCATTACCATAATATTTAATAATACTATTTTTTTAGGGGTGCTGAGATGAAGTTTGGGTGTTTGATAGAAAAGAAGTTTAGAAAATAAGCTTTTAGCAATCACTAATGGACTAACTGTATAAATTGCAAAGACAAATTTACTGTGAAACTACCTTTGACTTTAGCATTTTTGATAGTACACAGGAGAAGAAAAGGAGTGAGAGACACAGAGAGAGAGAAGGGTACAGAGAAAAAATTGTATGGTTTAAACAGGTGAGAGAATGCTTTAATGGCTGCAGCTCTGTAACACAAAGGTCACAGGTTTTTTCCCCTGCAGCCGCCAGGTCTTCATCAACAACACGATGAGGACATTGGGCCCTTCACCTGCTTGTGGATGACAAAAGCCTCGGCTGCAACGTCTGCAGGAGTTGAAAGGTTTCCCGATAATGCACAATATTTGCCAGCAGACAGCAGACAGCAATCACAAGGCCGTCACTCTAATGCTTTTGGCAGAGCTTTGAGCAAGGTTGGCTGGCTGGCAGCAGCATTGAAAAGGCTGTCAAAGGGAGGAGGTGCCGGCTGACCAAGCAGCCTCAATGCTTCCACACTCCACACCCAGATTTATAGAAAAATCATTTATTATTTACAGGCCGCCGAGAGCTGCCTCTGTAGGCATATTGCATCGCTGTGTGGGAGGGAGGTGTTGCATGACTTTAAGTGTGTATGTGCGTGTATTCACGCAGCTGCTGACAGTGGCAGAAACTGTGACAGAATGGCAGGTGAGACTCTAATGAACATTTCTTCCCACGGTACAGTCTCCCTCTCTCTGTAATATCCACAGATCTCAGTCGTGACTCTCTTTTCAAGATAATGAGGGCAGCAATGCACCTTATATATGCATGACTGGGTGTGCGTGTGAACCAGAGAGAGTCTTTGTGTTTCTGTGTAGAGGTCTTTCCTCTCACTTTCAAGAAAGTCAGGGTTTAGGAAAAAAAAGAACAATTAGAATCATATATATTGCACTATATTCCTTCTGAACAATGGATGTTTACATACAGTAAATAGAGAGTTTTCTTGTTTCTGGTGTGGCATTTAAAAAAATGTTGAACATTTGAAAGTGTAGCAGAGAGAACATTATGGTTCAAGTCTCAAGAGATTGCTATGGAAGCATTTAAATGTTGTGTTTGCAGCATGGCAGTGGCTACTAAGATGCTCAATTACTTGGCTGATTGCAGATCAACAACCTTTACAAAATCAGGTTCATCCAATCGATGGTGCATATATTCATTATATATCATTGGCTTTAAAATGTTAAACAAAAGTAAGTGACGTGATTCAGGTCAAGTCAGACAGCACACTCAAATAAATGTATTCAAGTAATGATATCCAGTCAGTGATGAGACCGCAGATTAGCCACTTTTAACACTTAGTGATTTAATTTAAAGGTGGAAATGATTTTTTGGAATTGATTTATTTTACCAAAGCCTTTAAATGGAAGTTGAGGTAAATTAACATGAGCAGGTAACCCAAGGGTTTAAGAATCTTTAGATTAAAGTCAATAATGTTTGCACATTTTAAGTGGCCACAACTGCTTGATCAAAAAATCGAAAAATACTCACAAATGTATTTTCTTAGATGTGGGGACACTTGTCTGATTGTCTGACATCTTGTGTGTCTTTGTCAGTTAACTGACTTGGAGAGAAAAATGTTATAGTCGAGCATGAGGGTCAAACTGTGAAAAAGACCCTGCTTATAAAGGAAAAGTAAATGTGTAAAAGAACGAGTGTGAAAGAACATACAAGTTTTAACACACACTTTAGGCCAAGTTTCTGTCATTATCTTTGTTTATTGTAACTAGGTAGCTAGCTAGCTGTGAAGGACGATGACGTACCTATCCTTAATCCAGTCTACTAAACTCTGATTAGCTGGCTTTTTCTTTAACTGGAATAAAAAGCCATTAATGGGCTCAACATCAGACCTTTTAGGGATGTGGGTGGTTGCTCAGAAGTCCAGGCTAGGCAAAGACAGCCCTGATTCTGTCATCCAGGATAGGTGCAGTCTCCAACATAACTAAATGTTTCACCTTTTAATAACCATATGTCACAGAAAGACTTGACCTGGCAGCTAATGTATTCTTCTAATTCTTTAATCTGGACACAATTACAGAAATGTTCTGCATCAGTAGCTGGAAGTGAATCATGCTGATGATGGATGTGGTTGGTCTCCTCAACACACAAGCAGCCAGTAGTCACTCTGTTATAATGGAACCTGATGATTAAAACTAACCAAATACATGCAGATAAATTGTGTTTTAATCTGAAGAACACCTTGAAAGAGGTTGCTCACATTTGGAGAACAGAATCTCCATTGACCCAACTATAGAAGACATACTTATTGATTTAATTTTCCTACTTTAGATTTAATCAAAATATTGTCATTAAGCATAGTTATAAATTAGCAGCAGGCCTCATTAGAAAACTGTGAGATATGGTCTGTGCTTAGAATAAATCAAGGCTGCTAGCGTAATGCTGATATCATCGTCATAAATTATGTTTTAAATTATATTTTCCAATTTTCCAGGACAGTTTCTTCCTTTCCACTTGAAAAAATGTGTAAAGTGGAGACAAGAGAATAAAAGTGTAATATGTTTGATTTATATTGTTACCAGCAGACCTTTCTAGATGGATTATTAAACTACTGGTGTTTTCTGCTCATTGAATGTTTTGAGATAACCTATTGGCCATCTAGATAAAATTGTGCTCATATTCTGTCTAAACTCTGAGAAGCTGTACTGTATGAGCTAACCTTATCATTGTTTGCAGATATTCTATTTTGAAATACTTTTGGCCGCATGTCGGAGCTTGAGAATGAAGTTTGAAGGAGAAGCAATGAAGACGTTATGATGGTAGATTCTTTTATTGTGCATAAGTCATCTGAAAACCTGTCAGAATCAGAAACCTCCAGTACACCTCCTTCACCTTGAGTTTTTTGCATACCATTGGTGCTTTGTAGCAGGAGTATTGAACAAGTTGTCTGTTTGGATAGAAACTCTGTAACTAACTGTATGTTTTTATGTCTCTCGGGGCCAAGCTTTTTATCATCTCAAAGCACTGAAAAACTATTTGATCATATCACCTGAAAGTGACTACTTTTCACTCGGCCTCTTGTCCTACAGTTTTACCACATAGAAGATGATTTACTGGCAGTTAAAGATAAGAATAGACCAGACCGTGTATGTGTTGGGAAATAACTAGTACAGAAAAAGAAGACTGAACCAAAAAACACAAATGCCTCATAATAGACTTGAGATGTAAAGAAGAAAACAGCGGTGAAGGCACAGCTGTGAACATTTTGAAGGTTAACGAGCGTGAGACAGAATGAATCTAATTGTCACTTTAATGGTTGCAGTTTAGACAGTCTGGTTAAAATAGCTCCCTTAAAGGCTCATTGAAAACCAGGGCTGAATGATCATTCCTTTTTACTTTATTATTATTAATTATTCTACATTATTCAGTGGTTCCCGACCTTTTTGGCTTGTGATGCTTTAAATGATGGGGTCTACTTGACCTTAAATCACATTGCTGAAATGCGATTGTGATATTTTGAAAACATACTATTTGATTACATGACATACAGACATTATACGATACAGCTACAGTATATTGAACTAAAAATGTAATGTGGAAATTGTTTGATTAAAATTCATTAAACTGATGATCGGATTGTTGTATGCTTTTATGGTTGTTTCCGCTTGTTTGTTTCAAACTGTTTCAAACCTTATTGTGCAGCTCTGAACAATCTGTTGGCATTTTTCAAATATATTTCTTCTAACTATATTTCCATTCCTATGGATGACTACCTAGTTTTCTTAGAAGTTGACTTATAGCCCAATTCCAAGACGTGGTTCTTTGTTTATTCAGATAATCATTGTTTTATTGGTTCAGTGTGTAAGTTTTAGTGGCATCTAGTGGTGAGAGTTGCGAATTTCACCCCCCCTCCCCTATCCAAGCGAGTTGTATAGCTACAGTGCCTGAGACAGGACAAAAGATGTCCTCTGTGAGCAGTGTTGTAGTGTTACTAGTTTAACTACATTTCTCAGTAGCTTGGTAGTAGTGTTGTTATTTTCTGAATTAAATAGCTTTTCAGTAACGAAGCTCTTTTATTGACCAAGTGGCGCGGTAGCTTCCACACGCAACATTTTCCCAAGCCTTTCTGAAGGATCAGTGAGTGACGCCACCGCCACACACGGACCTGTATGTGCAGCCGGCAGCAGCGCTTCCTGTGATGGTGACATCACGTACCGATCCTTGGGCTGATGTCTGCGACTTTGCTGCAGGGGAATAAAGGCTGGGTTTACTTTCTGTTGTGATAGTTACTGTACTTTCTGTTGTGATAGTTACTGTAACACCTCTTGTGAGAAGGATCAGGGTCCAGCCTGGACACCTCTTTCTCTAGTGAGGAGGAAACTTTTATATGTAGTGGCAGAAACTTGTTTCCATGAGATGAGATCTCTTTCTCTCTCTCTCTCTCGTCCCATTGCCATGAATGATTAGACGATGATTGCCAGAGCACAAATTCACATATAAACAATAAAAAATGTATAAATAATTAATAATGTGATAATTAAGTTACTTTATACAAACAACAATGGTTATCTGTTTGTTGCATGCGGAAATACATTTAGCTGCAATGATATGGCAGGAAGTAGGAGAGTTTCTGTGTGTCTGATTTAGCTATCTCTCGCACACACACTGTCTTTCTTCTATTGCTACTGTGGAATGAAGATTCAAGTTCAATATAAACTAGGCCTATAGCCTACTGTGTGTGTCTGTGTGTGTGTGTGTGTGTGTGTGTATATATATATATATATATGCTGATGCCGTGATCTGAGAAACATTCGCTGCAGAATCCATTTGTTGAAGAGAGAAAAAAAAACTGTCTCAAGGTATACTCAAACACTCAGTCCCAGGGTTGCATGTCCTGCGCTATATCGACTGAGCTAACAGAACAACTAGCGTCAATATTATGTCTTGTATTCTCATCCACCATCCACCTAATGGCTGAAAATATTGCTCCGATGCAAAACTTATTTGCCAACCCCTGCTGATATTATTGCAACTTCTTCTTCTTCTAACATACGTATTCAACATAGTGGTAAGTGTCTGCACTGCCTGAATTCTACCAGAATTAGAACAAGAAGTACGTAGTGATGAAACGCGCTCTGTAGCGCTGTGTGTCCGTTTTCAGTTACTGTAGAAACATGATGACACAACGTGGCGATGTCCCTGGAAGGGGGGAACCGCGTTTGTGTAGATATAAATGGCTCATTCTAAGGTAATAGAAATATAACGGTTTATTATGTTTGGTCTTTATACAAAACTGAAAACATAGTAATGGATATTATATTGCATTTCTGTCAATAGATCATCAGAAATATTACACACTGGACCTTTAAGCAGATTGTGTTTGTCTGTTGTTGTGACAGATGAAGATCAGATCATTTATGCAGAGTTTATGCAGAAATCCCGGTAGTTTAGAAGTGTTCGCATACTTTCTCCTGCGAACGTACACCTTCCTGGTTGGAGCTGCATTAACAAAAACAAGCTGTAAATACAATGTTAACTATGAGTTTATAAAGTTTGACTTGGCAAACCTGTTAGCAAACAGTTAGCATTCATTTTGAGTTTCCTTTTTGCTATGGTTTGGTCTTGGTTTGGACTAAATCCTGAAGAAAATATCCATCTATTGTATTGTTGCACCTATATGCAACATCTCAGAGACTGTCAATTGAAAAATGAGGGCCGGTCAATGCTTTCAGTGCCTTTGTCACACGAGGGCCAGGTACTGTCCTGCACCAGGACGAATCCAGGACCCATTGCACCAGCGAGAGGTCTGACAGTGGCTCTGAGGATTTCATCCTAATGTGGAGGTCTGTGCAAAATGGCCGGCAATGGCAGACCTGCCAATTCTGGTGTCTCTGGTGAATGGCAATCCATCTGCACAGTGGTGAGCTGTGAACACAGATAATAATCTTTATTTGTAGAGCACTTTTCAAAAACAAGTTACAAAGTGCTTTAACAAGTGTAAAGACAATAATACCCAAAAAACAATACAAGATAAAAGCATGAAAACATTGAAAAGACTAAAATACACGTTTAAGATAAATATAAAATAAGTAAAATAGAAAAAAATAAAAGGGATAAAATAAAGTCAAATAAAATCGGGAAAGGCTCTCCTATAAAAGTATGTTTTAAGAAGGGACTTAAAAGAGTTCACTGACTTATACGACCTGATTTCCTCAGGCAGGCTGTTCCAGAGCCTCAGGGCCCTGACAGCAAACGCTCTGTCCCCTTTAGTTTTCAGTTGAGACTCTGGAACAGACAGCAGACCTCTGCCCGAGAATCTCAAGGTACATGCTGGTGTGTATGGGACTAAAAGTTCAGAAATATAACAAGGCGAGAGGCCATGAAGAGCTTTAAAAGTGATCAATAAAATTTTAAAGTCAATTCTAAAACATACTGGGAGCCAGTGTAGTGAAGCTAAAATAGGGGTAATGTGGTCATATTTCTTTGTTCTGGTTAAAAGCCTGGCAGTCTGGAGTCGATCAGTTGATTTTTGGGTTAAACAGGTGAAAAGGCTGTTGCAATAATCCAGGCGTGATTAGATGAAAGCATGTAAAATGGTCTCGGTGTCCTTAAAAGTTAACATAGAAATATAGCAAAAATTCGACCTAAGTTGAAAAAAACATGATTGAACAAGCTTTGTGGTGTGCTGCTTGAAATTTAAATTACTATCAAACCAGACACCAAGGTTCTTTGCAACAGGCTTAATGTGATTTACTAGGGAACCAGCAAATGGCAGTATTTGTTTTGCCATCTGCTGGGACCCGATGACCAGGATTTCTGTTTTGTCTGAGTTCAGCTGGAGGAAATTATTTGACATCCATTTTTAACTTCACAAAGGCAGTTGTTAAGTGAACTCAGCATTCCAGGGTCTGTGGATCTGACGGGCAAGTACATTTGTGTGTCATCAGCATAAATATGAAAAGAATTGCCATGTTTATGGATAATATGTCCAAGGGGAAGCAGACAAGGAAAACAAAATGGGTCCTAAGACCGACCCCTGAGGCACACCATCTTTAACTGGACAGAACGAAGAGACATAGTTGTTTACAGCCACGCAAATCTTCCTATTTGACAGTTAGGATGAAAACCATTCTAGGGCAGTACCAGAGATCCCCACCCAGTGCCTCAGTGGTGTCAAAAGCAGTGCTAAGGTCCAGGAGTACCAGGACTGAACACATGCCATCATCAGCAGACATTAAAAGGTCATTGGTGACTTTAAGCAGGGCAGTCTCAGTGCTGTGGTATTTCCTGAAACCAGACTGAAACTTTTCAAATAATTTATTTTCCAGTACAGTGAGCAGCTGTTTGGACACAATTCTTTCTAGAATCTTTGCAACATGGCAGTTTTGAAATTGGTCTAGACTTTTGATGGAGGGAGGGATCTAAACCAGGTTTCTTTAAAAGTGGGTTCACGCAAGCCGTTTTAAAATAATCAGGGACACAACCAGTAGATAGGGAGCTGTTAAAAACAGATCAAATGGGGCCCAACAGAATCTATTACTTTCAGTAAAAACTTTGTAGGTATTACATCAAGTGGGCTGGAGGACACTCTCATTTGTGTTACTGTTTTTAAAAGCTCAGACAAGTCGATGGGATAAAACTGTTTAAATCTCTCTTGTTGCTGGTGAGGAACCTCTGAGTGAGCTTTAGACGTAGGCCTAACCTTTAGAGGAGCAGTTATATTTAGTGACGACAAGCAGATATGATTGAAGTGATCGACCAGATTGTTGGTGTTGGAATCAGACAGGTGTTGTCTTTGGCTCTGAAAGAATGCGCAAAACTTTGAAACACACCAGCACCATTGAACACACGGAGCTTGGTGAGGCGGCATGAGTAACAAGCGAATCGCAGCTAAAAACAATACATCTGTGGTCAGATATGGTCATGTCCACTAATTCCACCGAGGAAATGCTGACACTCAGGGTAAAAACCAAGTACAGTATATGACCATGGTTATGTGTTTGCCCTTTGACATGTTGTTTGAAGTTAAAAGAAGTGGCCATATTTCAAAAGTCAGTTGCATTAACATTGGTGGGGTCATGAATATTAAAATCGCCACAAAGAACAATTCTGTCATAATTTAAAAGCAGAGTAGATTCTGATAAAAATCCTCCAGGTGGTTTTGGGGGGCGATAAATTATAACAAATATGATTTCACTTCATTTGCAACCAGGATTCAGTTAAAAACATAAAATCTACATTTGCAGACAAGATAAAATCATTTAAGATAAAAGTCTTACTTGACAGAGATCTCACATTGAACAGAGCCATTTTAAATGAGTTTGTTTTGGGTGCTGGAGTTGGTGCAGTTATCCTAATCCTTAAGAGATTACTAATATTTCTGTGTGGGATGTGCACATTTCGGTTTACTGGTCTATGCATGATGATGACAGGAATAGAAGTCTTTGGAACAGCGCTGGTAGGAGACGACTTTACATGCCAGCAGGTGGAGACAGTACTTAGTGGCAGTGAGGCAGAGATCTGTTCAGTGACCGGTGGTGTGTCCAGGTGTGCTGCATGAATGATTAGTCATTCACATAAGTCATGTGTGGACCGCGCCACATGCTGTATGTGAGCAGCTAACATTTCTGAGTCCCGTTTGTTTGGGTGAAGTCCGTCTGTCTTAAAAAGAGACATTCTTTGCCAGAAAATATTAAAGTTATTGACATAACACACACGGTGAGGCCTGCAGGCAGACTGGAGCCAGTCGTGGAGGCCAAGGAGTCTACTGAAGCGGCCAGCACCGCGACCAACTGTGGGAATGGGACCAGAGATAAAAACGGACTTTCCACACTGCTTTAAAAAGTTAAAAAGACGGTTAAAATCTGATTTTGTCAGCTCAGACTGCTGAAGAGCTGTGTCATTTGTTCCCACATAGACTATCACTCTTGTGATGGAGGACGGGAGCGATGGCATTAGGTCTTGGAGTTTTTTTTAAATTTCAGGCGTGGTGGCACCAGGTAAGCAGTGAGTCGTAGCATTAAAGAAATGGATGTTTCTGGTTATGGAGTCACCAATTATTAGTGTGGTTGGGGAGAAAAGGGGACGAGGAGATGCCGGTTGTGGGATTCCAGAGCAGGACTGAGCAGAATCTGCTTCAACACTGCGTGCGGACTGAGGATGGAGTGTGTGAGCTGCCAAGTGTTGTGTTAGAGTAGCAGTAATAGACCTGAGAGAAGTGCTACCTGACGGTGCAGGGTAGAGACGGCCTCCTTCAGGATCCTACGTCGAGAAGGGTTTTTGACCGGGATGGCGGCCGCCGATCAGGCCCAGCTCTGAAAGTCTTCGGATGTCTTCCATAAGGTCAGCAATCTTTTTGTTTGCTTTCTTAAGGAGTATGCAGTCCTCGTGGGGCAGAGTTAGCATAGTCACCGGAGCTTTGTTGTGGTCAGTAGCGTTGATGGCGTTTTTACGGTCATCTAGCTTAAAATCCATGTTGGATGACAAAAGTCCTTAACCCACGTAAAACTTAAGTTAAATAAAAAGGATATAAAAATGTAACGAAAAAGTGTGGAATAAAACTGGATAAGAGTCCGGTTTAAGACGGAGCTTCCGACAGGTAGCTACAGACGCCAACACATGCGCAGATGTACAGATTACATCAGCAATGATCCCACTAGAGGACATCGGGCACTTATCCCACTATCATGGAGTCTATTTCTGACAGTTTGGCCAGACATATACACACCAGTAGCCTACTAGAGGTCATTCTGTAGGGCTCTGGCAGTGTTCCTCCTGTTCCTCCCCGCACAAAGGAGCAGAGACCAATCCTGGGTTGATGCCCTTCTACAGCCTTGTGTAATAGCTCTCTCCCAGTATCTCCTCCATGCTCTTGAGAAAAAAAAAAGCGTAATTCTTTGAGACTCAAGGTAGCCTTCAGCGTCCATATGAAATGCCAACATTTGCTACGTCGCAGCAACACAAAGGAGGCTAACCCTACCTGCAAGCACGCTTTGTCACTTTTTCTGAAAGCCTTGGTATT
Source organism: Micropterus dolomieu (assembly GCF_021292245.1). Lineage (NCBI taxonomy): Eukaryota > Metazoa > Chordata > Actinopteri > Centrarchiformes > Centrarchidae > Micropterus > Micropterus dolomieu. The sequence goes on from NC_060157.1 coordinate 4,742,075, forward strand.
GCACGCCCTGAGATGAGAACGGTCTGGCTGTTGCCTCTCCAGTGCACCTGCTGTCACTTTCATTTGCACTGAAACAGGTTACATTGATTCACAATCTCTTATGCTTCCTAACTGGACAGATTGATATCCCTGAAGTTTAATTGACTTGGTATTATTATCAAGTCTACTGACTTATTCCTTTGTTACCATCATACATCTGCAAGAGGACACAGCCTAACAATAAACCTAAATATGGGTAAAAATAAGAATCTGCTGCACAATCTACCTTTATGGTAATTTTTCTGTTGAGGACGGGCTGAGCATTGATTATCTAGTGAGCCCATTTTCTACATAACTTGGTTCATACTGATGCTTTTGTAAGTTTTAAGTCATAAAGTGGGATTGAGTCCTTAGCAATAAAAAGGAAGCCTTTACTACATTTTTAGTCTTTCAAAACATGTCTGTATTATTTTGTTCAAGTAGAAAGGAAATCTTAAGAGACACAATGAATCTCCTCTCTCCCTCTTCTCCCACTGTCTTTCACAGCGTTAACTAACAGCATCAGGAGAAATAACTTTCAGCTGCTCTTTTTCAAGAATTACTCGACGAAAAAGTCTCTTCCGCTGATAAATTATTATTTTTACCAGTTGCAATGGTGATATTTCACATGTGACAGAAATACAGAGGAAGTCAGTACCTGATAAAGTTGCAAACCAACAATTAGTAGGAGATTGATTTTGGAATTTCTTTACACAAAAGGGTTTTTAAAAATCTTTACAATCAAATGGGCCATTAGGCTGGTGGTTTGGGGTAATGTCCAGTTCCAGTACTAATCAATCATTCTGTCAGTGGACCACAGAAACATACAGTAGGTGACAAGGTAATTGGCCTTCCTCTGAGATTGAAGCTTTGTTAGTAGTACCGAGAGATTAACTCAATCAGCATGAGTCATAGAATTATCAAGACTGTCACCAGAAAATGATGTATGAGGTATGATGTACATTGTGGCTGTGCAAAGCAAAGATGGAAGTAAATGACATTGTTGTATTACAGAAAGTACGCTTAGAACACAGTGCTACTGACTAGTATTTTAGTTTTGCTATAATTATGAAAATAGAGTAGACAATCTGCTTCCTGTTCACACCGGAGTGATTTGTCTGTGTACATGAATGACAACTAGATGTGCCTTTTCAGTCATTTTAATATAGACAGAGATCAACTCTGAAATGCAGTTAAAACACTGGAGTGGACAGAGATCCTTTTTGTTAGTAGTAGTAGTAGTGTGAATGTAGCCAAGTGTGTGACTTTTTACACCTCTGTTTGCATTCATTTTCCTGCCAACCATATGACACAATATTAACCCTACCCAAGTAGCAATTGAGGTGGAAGGCAAGGCAAGTTTATTTGTATAGCACATTTCAACAAAAAGGTAATTCAAAGTGCTTTACATAAAACATAAAAGCAACATAGGGAAATTGAAAAAATGCACATTAAAATATAATAAAAGTTACAGTGCAGTGTACAATCAGGGTTAAAAGAGTTAAATGGAAAATAAAAACAGGCTGAGGGGTTGAGTAAATAATTGAGTTACAATTATTTTGAAAAGAGAATAAACAGAGAAGTATACTTAATCTGCTCTCTCTAGCTAGTCTCTACTCGGGTCCATAGCAATCTTTGGGTCCACTGAAACTCCAAAAACCCTCGGACACTACAGAGAAACCAGGACATGTCTGTCCGCAGGCCACTTTGTCCACCTGTAAACGCGCAAGTGGGTCCAGAGTAAAACTGGATCAGAGGTTCTTCACTCTGTTCAATCTCACTCTCATTATCTTTTCACTCAATTACCTACTCATTTCTCACTGTGTAAATATTTAATTAAAAGCAATGGTAAAAAGCTAAGTAAAAAACAAAGAAAAAGAAAACAGGACAGTAAAGGTTACAGTGCAATGGAAGATCAGAAAACTGTCATATGAATCTTTTAGGGTTAGGGGAAGTTGAAATTGTTTGATAGCTCCAAGATCACAGGATGTGAGGTGACATTTTGAAAAAATACACTCCCAAGAGCTTTTGAAAATATTCCAAACATTTTTTGTATGTGTTCTTTTCTTGTTCCTCTGCATGGTGATGACACACAGAAAACTATTTTTTAAAAAGAGAACAAGGCATGGACTGCTTTAGTCATCCTGCAACGTCATTCTCACAGGTTTAACCATGTGAATGTGTTCAACTTGTCTCAAAAACACAATATTCATTCAAGCCAAAGCTTTGTGTGTAGGGGTACGATTTTGGGCTAGTTTATATCTTGCCTTTACAGATATAATGTGCTATCTAATTGAACATACTCTGCTATGATTTTGTTATAGTAAGCCAAACATGTTTTCTCTAGGGTTTTTACACCATGGGCCAGATTTACTAACATCCCGAATAAAGAGTACTAAATTGCGTGTGAATTCTAAAATATTGCCCTGTTATGGGTGATCAACTAAGAATTATTGCGTAGATGACAACAGCAGCAAACACAATGGAAGTGGCAGTATTTAAATGAGGGTTTTACATATTTTAATGGTCATTGAGAGTCGGGAGGGAAAGCAGCCACTGCGTCAAAACCTTGGTTTGTTTCATTCAGTGCGTCCCGAGTATGTGGAAATCGTAACACATAACTAATGTGTGCAGTCTGGAGATAATGATAAATCAAATTCATTACACCAGTTCATGGGTGCCCTATACCACATGACAACTTTTGTTGTCAGAGGGCACTATTCTACAGCAAAACTGCCAGATAGTCAGACACACAACAGCAGACCATCAGGACCACTCAAAACACACCCACACAATGTTGAACCAAAGACACTATCATAAATACAGTCTGTATTATCATATCTAATTCCTAATTTTTATCATTTTAAGTTTTAAGTTAAATTTTTTTTTGAGCAAACCTTTCCTCCTGCTCATGTTGACTGTGAATGAAATGTAATCTGCGTTCAACTAAGCAGTTATCATACACTGTTTGGAATTAGGAATTTTTGGGTCACTGTAAATAATATTAAACAGAGTACTGTCTGGACCTACTCAATATAACAAGTGCAATGAGATACCTTTTGTTATGAAGTTACTATATAAATAAAATTGAATACATTTGAAATAACAAACCTAGATTTTAACATTTACCTCGCCTGGTAAAACTCCTGTATTCTAGAGTGAAAACAAATATTATGCTTATTGTAGAAAGACTCACAAAATCACTCCTCATGCCTAAGCACCAGTGTTGGCTAACACTTACATAAAATATGAAATGATATAGTGGTAATGAAATGACGGGGTGGGCTCTCAGCTAGCTAACATCACATAGGTCATTTAAAGTTAATAAAATTTACGAAAGGAAGGTAGGAAAGTTACGTGTATTAAAGCAGCTAGATAGTTAACTACTGACATTAACTTATAGTGTTTCCCACATCGTCTGGTGGACTGGACTGGAGTAGCTGCCGCTAGGAGGGATATGGGCAGACAAGACGTTTAACTAACATCAAGGTTAGGAAATGGTACGGTTCATTTTTGGGGTGTAAGAGATCATACTTTAAGATTCTTGAATGTTAGGCATGAGTATGGGAAATATATTGTAATACCGTAAAACTTTGAATAATAGCCCGGGCTTTTATTTGCTAAAACCACTGAATTGACCCTGGCTATATTTGGGCCAGGCGTCCATATGGGCCAGGCCTTTAATTCCTTTTGCACAAAACTGAAACTACTATGAAACAGTTTATTTATTTCAGCTAGCTCCGACAGACAGCTTATGCGCTTTTATTTTGAAGTATCATCACGACAGCAACACGGTGCAGGATGAGAGAAGTCAGTAGACTCGCGATGGACTTCACATGACAGGATTCACAACTAAACACCACTAAAGCAGGCAACCCCGTGGGGTTTAAGAGGTTTTATACATCCAAAGAACTTATATAAAAACTAGACCAGGCGTTCAATTGAGGCAGGCATTTATTTGTCAAAATGTGTCCCACACCAGGCCAGTAAATGGGATAGGCAGCTATTTGGGACTCTGCTATTAATTGAAGTTTTACTGTATTTACAATTACAGGTAAGAAAGACCCCCCTGAACTGTTGTTTTTGCCTCTTTTGCGGGGTCCAAGCCTTAATTAGGGGGGTCAAATCCCCCCTGTAATTCGAACCATGATGGAAACTGACTGGAGAGCGCCACCAACTGTTTGTCCTGATATTCACACAACGTTGGATGGATGGAAATGCACATTCATTGACATTTTCTTTTGCTGGAAATTCTGTAAATATTTGCTGTACGTTTGGATGGAAACATGGCTACTGATTTTGTACTGAAACAGTTGGTGAATTAATTGATTAGTCAACAAATGCTTGTATCAGTCAACAAGTAATTTAGGATAAAGGCAAAATATCCTCTTGTTCTCTAATATGGAGACAACATTCACCTACAAACAGAAACTAATACCATTCACACACATTTAATTTTAGAAATTTGGGGTTCAGTATCTTGCCCAGGGACACGTCCACATGCTGAGTGGAAATCAACAAGCTTCTGATTAATGGAAAACCCACTCTAACTCTGGAGCAACAGCCGCCCATGAGGGTTTTCTGCTTTTCTTGATTTTATTTCAATGTATATTGAATATCTATTTTATTGAGTCCAACTGTTGGTCAGACAAAAGAAAACAATTGTAGGGCTCTGGGAACTTGGTGATTTACGTGGCAATTTGCCGTATTTTCTAATGTTCTGTAAACCAAACACTTAACTGATCAATTATAATTGTCAGATTGATCAAAATTGTAAAACAATCTTTAGTTCCACCTCTACAGGGAGAGTGTGTCTTCTCATTCATGATCCCATGGGACTTTGCATCCACCTTTGGTTGCCTGCAGTATTTCAGGACCTGTCAATAAATGTTATTCGAATACTTAAATGGAGAAGAAAAATCCTGCAGAATTATTTATATAGCGTATAATATTCAGTCTGTGTACATCAGATTGTATTGAATTAATTTAATTGCGCTGTCACTCAAGCTTGTGTGTTTGCATTGTCCACCCATCCGCTCATCAGTGCTACGCAAATGCCGTTTTCTCTGGATTTAATACTGATTGGCTTAATAAAGTGGGCTGTTGATTCTGTGTCTGAGTAAAATGCATGTGTGTAAAGTGTGTGAAGTGTGTGTGGGGGTGTGTGTGTGTGTGTGTGTGTGTGCACGCATCAGTCTAACTCTCCATCTCCACTCTATTATCAGTGTGACCTGTGGGACTGCAGTGAATGAGATGAATGAGATTTAACTCCGGGAGTTCTACACTCATTGAGCAACATTACGCAATTAGCCATAATAAAGACATTTCAGTGGTTTACAGCCAGTTAGAGCATTTAGAAATTAGGCTCATTGGGGTTAAAAGTAGAAGTTAAATGGCTGTTTGCATCTTTAGCTGCATTTTCAATGAAGGGAGATGCAGCATTATGGGATTTGATTAAATCTTATACTGATTGTTGGTGCTGAAATTAAGGAAATACAGGTGAATTAAGGTGAAAACTAATTGGTACTTTTTTTGAGGAAGTCAATACTTTCCTGTATTTTGGAGTTTTGTTTTCATAGGGCTAAGATTTCCGTTTTCATATTTAGAGATTCATGTGAGTTCAGTGAGGATATGAAAGGACCCAAACTGTGTCACAACATGCAGAGGTGTAGTAAACACAGGTGAGAAAAGATGGTTGTTACGGAAAAGAGACTTTTTCAAGCTCTCCTGTGACCCACGTGAATCAGTACTTGTAAGTATTATGTCAGCAGTGAATAGCTTAGAAAGCCTAAAGCCTCAACTCTGTCCTCTCATCTGCTTGTTCAATATCAGCCTCTCCTCCACTCACTCTAGTGCTCCTGTCTGAAGATGAAAAAAACATTTGCTCTGGGTTTTCTAGCCCTTGATTGTAGCTCTTCACTTTTGCTTCTTTTGGCACTTCTCTGTCTTAAAATGCAGAGTCACAGGGCTATTTTTTGGTGTTTCCTTTCAGAGTTTTATAGTTCATCACAATCATTACAATTATATGCCTGTGAAACTGACACAAGATACTATTGTCCATCGATTGTTGACCAGGTGCTTTACAGATTAATTTGTAAATGGAAGGACATTCTTTTTATTTAGTGTAATGGACATTGTGCAGAAGCATGTGCCTGGTGATGATCTATTCAATCAAATTTGAATTTCTGGAGGGTTTTTTTCAGTTGCCAGAAAGAGGCAACTTGAAAATACTGATTATTTCTCCCCTGTTGTACTCAGCAGGTTGAGCTCAAGGTGAACGCAAACAATTCCATACCATTCTCATGGTAACTTGGAAAAAAGTCTCCACCTCCTTCAACCTAAAGTTGTCCTCAAATCCATTCCATCTAACTCGGGCAGCTCAGTTTTACAGATCTGCTGCATGATTATTTGGGGTAATATTTTCAGGTCCAGAAATCAGGAAACATTACATCTCTGCTACTGTTTGACATCAGCACACGTTTCCATAATTTCTCTTGCTGTGCACTTGAATCCCCTTTTGGCTAGGCTTAGATAATTGTACACCAGTTGGATTGCTATTAGAAACTCTTGAAGAATAAAGCTGATGATGTCACCAGAGAGAGCTGTGATAATAACACATTGTTAGTACCTCCACAGCAGCTGGCGGCCCTGAATGGTATTGTGTGACTGTCATCAAGAAAGGCTTTCCTTCAAGAGTTATTCCCTCTCAAGACACACAGAGATATGAAGAGGCTTATCCTGTAGCAACATACAGATAAATAGGTCTTTATGAGTCTGTGTCATTAAAGCACAGAGGGAGGGAGTGGATTAGATAATGTGAAAGTGATGTTTATCCAGTAGATATGGCAGAATTTAAGAATCCCTGCTCTCAAATGGTGCTTTGTTATTTTGGGAGAGAGTCAATCCTTGTGTTTCTTAGACTGTTCTTAAAAGTATAGGTTTTGAAATACGGTATAAGGGCAAATAATTCAGCAATTGACATCACAAGTAATTCAACATTGGGGTTTATATCAATGCAAACCAACACAATTCGTCAGTGTAGTTCACAAGTTTCAAATGCTTGAAGTCTAGTTTGGGAATTAAACTTCTACTCACATGAAAAACAACAGTTGTTTTTGTCACACTGGGTCTTATTCTTACAAATGTGGCCAATCTGAATATGGATCATGCTAACTTTGCACTCCCCACAACAACAACAAAAAAAAACTTCAGAGAAAGATCATGTTGACTCACAGTTGGAAACTAGAAAAAAAACAACGGACCTCCATTTTAAAGACCAGTGCTCTATAATCCCCCCTCTGATTGATATCTATTAAGTCCAAGCCTCCCAGTTTGCCAGGTTTTCGTACCCACTCAGGCATTCACCCTCCAGTCCAGGCTTGGGCTGTCATTAATATCTGATTTGATCCCTTTTAATCATCCACAGGGTTTAACAATATATTGCTCCCTCGATCATTCCTACTCAAATGACTGTTAGATAGCCTATTCATTATTGAAATAGTACTGTTACTATCTCTGATTTAATTCTCCCTCCAGACTTCTTTCGCTACTTCTGATCCCACTACAAACACTCAATTTAACACTCTAAAGAACAGAAACAGCCTAGGGATATTTCCTTTCCTTGCCTTAAATATCAGACGTTTACTTTTGAAGTTAGATCATGTAAATATATCAGTTCTACAGACTGATCCTGATATCTTTGTGCTAAGTGAAACCTGGCTCACAAAGAGTTGGGTTGAAGCTCTAAAGAATTATAACTTGATATACTAATTTTACCTCCTTTGATCTTATGTTCTACTGTAAGTTATTGAATACTTTTTTCTTTTTCGTTTTCCATTTTCTTTTTCCCTCACTGTTTTAATGTTTAAAAGCCCTTCTAGGGAGGGGTGTTGCAAATTAGCAACTGTTAAAAACACTATGATACACACATTGGATTGCTGTTTTCAGTTTATCAATGCAAGCTGTATCAGATCCCTACTACAAAAAACCATAAATAAATATATAAACTCATATATAATAGACTGAATTGAAAGCGAAGGCGGGGTTGCGATATGTTAAATCAGGCATCTCTGTAACAATTCTAAATGCTGTCACCATACCAAAATGTTTTAAATTTCTTGCACTGAAGGTTCAGCTAGGGCCTAATTCAGTAATTGTTGTAGGGGTCTATAGACCTCTGTCTGCTGATACTTATTTGGGTGATTTTAATCTGAATTGGCTGAATAATACATCCAATGATCTGGAGGTCAGTAGTAGCCTCAGCGCATCCCAGTTGATTATAGAGCCAACTAGGCCAAATTTGACTACATTAGTGCCCTAACATAATTCATCTTTCCCAATAAGACATAAAAATAAAAATATATTAGTGTTCATTGCACCATTTCTAACCTCTGGACATTTTCCATGGCACTGGATTTTTTCACAAAAAACCTTCTCTCAGTCATTAACAAACATGCACCATTAAAAATCTTAGAATAAAAGATGATTAACTCTTTGGTTTTCACCCAAATTATCAGCTTTATTTAGAGAAAGGAACAGAGCCTGGTGATTTGCCAGACACTTGGGATCCATCCCACTGGTCATTTAGACAGCTTAGAAATAAATGCACATCTGTGAGAAACACCAAATCTATTTATTATTTAGACTTAATTACTAGCTCTTATTCACAACCTGCTAAATTTTCTTTAACTTCTCATATTAAATGTTGTGACCGCTTGATTTCTGAACACGTTTGCCTAGCTCTCAATAGACTGTTGATGCTGGGCATTTATTTAAAAAGGATTACAGAGGGCCTCTTCCTATTAATAATGACTGTGTTTGTACCAAGCGGCAACCTCCGGGTCTGAAAAATGAAGCCGGAATGCAGGCTGAAGGCATTCAAAATGAGTTTTGGAGTTCCTTCAATCTGCATTCTTTCTAATGGCCAGTAGGGAATGACTCAACTGGTTATATGCCCCTACTTTACCTCTACTATTACCTAAGTAAACACGTTCCTAATGAGTTTGTGGTCTCAATTGCTAATTTCAGGTCTTCTTCAATTTCTACAGCGTGATGTTCATTTTGTAAATTATGATCCCATTTAGAGTAATATAGAAGCTAGAGCACGGTATGCTTTAGGGCGTGGCAACCTGTTGAAGTCAGTACCATGACGGCCTGTCAATCAGGATAGAGGCGAATCGTATCCACTGCACTGTACATTTAACTAGCCGTAAACTTGTTTTTGTGTTTTCATCTAAGAACTTTCATGACCTGACCGTTTCAGTTCATGAAAGTAAAAAAAAAATGCTGGTTGCCTAAGAATGTTTTGCTAAAACACACTCTAAGGAGTCGGCTGATAATTTTTTATGATGATTTTATTTTAAGCCTGTTTTTCACTAGTTAAAATTAGCATCCATCACATTTATAAGGAGGGTAAATGATTCAGCAGAGGGATTGTAGATATTTTAACTCAACACCAAACAAACACTTTCCACCCTTCAGCACTCCCTCAGAAGCCCCCATGTTTAAAATCTCTGAGGTTTCTCCAGCGCTGAAACGCCTTTGCCCTTGGCCGGTCATATAACTTTCTTCTTTGTTTATACTCTTCAGACCTTTTCCTCCTTGGCTGTATCTTGGCCATCTCTCCTTCTTTACAGTGCCTGGAGTCCAGCACGTTGGAATGTGCTGGACTCTCTCTCCAACTGCCCCCCTCCCCCATCACTCCTGTGCACAAGCACTAATTCCACCTGTTGCTGATTGGCTGGAATAATATTGTGTGACAAGGTCCACACCACTTTCTTTGTTTTCCATTTACAGAGCCAGGGCTGTGTAGGAAAACCGGATTTTCTTTCAGAGCACACACACGAAAAGAGCTAGCAAACCATGGGGAAATATTCATTGAATTTAACAAAATGTGTCCCTTGTCTGAAAATGGTCACTTCTTCTTCCTAAAAAACAAGCCCAAATGCCAAACTTGAGGCTTCAAAACTGTAGTCCACAAACCAGTGGGTGAAATCACAGTGGCTAGGCCCACTTCTTTTGTACAATTTATGGTTTGTACCACAAATCACGTTTCTCAGTTTACATGTCAGCCCTTCTCCCCTAGTGATGTATTCGAAGTATTGTAATCCATTGATACTAGGAGTTCAATTGGAGATGATAAATTGGACCTTGACTTTCTAAGACTGCTTAATTTATCACAGAGCAATCACCATATATTTAATTTCTCTATCACAGCAGGCATATTTCCTAATGTTATGTAATTCCATTACATAAAAGAGGTGATAGAAATTATGTAGATAATTACAGACCAATCTCCAAATTATCTTCAGTATCAAAAATCATGGAATCTTTGGTAAATAACCCCCTCAAGACATTTCTTTCAAGTCATCTTGTATTAACTCTGCACCAATCTGAATTTGTCATTGCCCTAATTCCAACCCGTTCTCACTCCCAAGGTGTCACATATGGATGCATGGTCGAGTGCCATAGTTGACAGTTTGTGACGCACTGGGGATCCCTTTACCTTCACAGTTCAACGTATTAGGGGAAGCCCTGTAGCATCAGTTTTTGACGCTAAAAGGTAGATATATGATATTTAACAGAAAAGAGTGAGTAAGGAGGTGGGTGGAGGGCCAGAACCCCAAGTTTGAACCAGGAGACCGGGCTTCGTGTCCCGTGTGAAACGAAAAGTCAACATTATTTTTATTTAGGCAAGTTACGTAAAGTGACGTAAAGTGACGTAAGTGACGTTACGTGTTAACTGACGTACGTAGTTATTTTAACCCAAACCATGATCTTTTCCTAACCTTAACCAACCTTTTGTTGCCTAAACCCAACCAAGTAGTTTTTTGTGCCTAAACCTAACCAAACTGCAACATTTCACGACTTTACTAACGCACCGTTTCAAAATGGCAATGTTTCGAAACGCTAGCGTTTTATTTTGAAAGTCAACCCGGACGTTGCATGTTTATTGTTGTAACTTTACCGGAAGTTGTATGTTTGTTGTTGCTAAGCGTTGCTAACTTGACTACGGAGCCCTAAACGTCAATAAAAGACACGAAAGGGGTTAACCCAAGGCGTTAAAAGGTGATGGAGGAGATGGCAGGGTATAAGAACCGGTTCAGATGACAACGGGAAACAGGTGTGTAAGGAGTAATTGCCTGCAGCTGGAGGAAGACGCCCAGCTCTCTGGGACCTGGCCCACAACTCCGCCCTGAAGGAGAGGGAGAGAGAGGCGGAACACCACAGGAAGACAGACAAAACCAAAACCCACCAAGCACCTTTCACACACTCCAAAAGGGGAAAAAATAACTCAAAACAAGCACACAACACACAGCTGTCACCTCCCTGCTTGGGGCGGCGTGACATCCTTGTGACCAGCTCGGATTCACATGTACTTGTACTTTGTATTGGATTAGGACTAAACTTGAGTTGCATAGAACTCTCATGTGTTTCATTGAAAGAAATTTAATGGTGTATGTGATGACCCAAAGGCATCTGGCCCAGCTGAGGGATGTTCATATAAATCATGACTCTATTTCAACAGAGAGAAACAAATATTAAAAAAGTCTCCTGAAAGGCTTTGATTGTTTTGTAGGGGTTGTGATCTGTTGGTTAGTATATGTAGTATGGATAGAGGTAGATAGGCCTGTCACCAAAGTGTGTTACTGTGACCACAGTCCATGTCCTGTTTCTTCTTCCGTTGTTCTTTTAACCAGAAGAACGACATAGACCAACATGGCTGCACACAGCGATACAGCTCCTCAATGCTGAGGAAGAACTGTAATTAATTGTAAACTCATATCTATTCATGGACATACTTTACCAATTCCTGTAAAGAAAAAAGTCAAGTACAAATGTATTCTAATAAAACATTGAATATCATACAGGCTACATTACAAAAGCCTAACAAATTAATTCAGTACTTTACTTAATTTACAGATACAGATTACTTGTTGAGCCTAATCCCTCGATACAAGAGGCACAATGACATCACTTTGGGCGTGCCCTTATGCTCAACGTAGTGTCCCTGGCACAAGTCCTCAATTACATCATCAGGAGCACATTGACCATACATGGTACAGCCATGTGTTAGGTGATCTGATGCCCATGTATGAATCACCCAAATAAAATAAACTGATGAATTACGTGCTTCAGAGTTTTTTCAAAATTCAGCCTGTTGTTCTATACGTTGCCATCATTCCCAAAGCTTCTCCATACATGAAGCTGAAAGAGCAGTGTGGGCATGTGTCCTGCTTACAGTTAACCTGTTTGTGTATTATTCTGTGTGTAAGGTCAGGTCTGCTTCACATGGTATGCTGTTATGCTTTTAAGAGGTTTATCTAATTTTACAGCAGAAATGGTGGTGTTATCCAGGCTGTGAAGCAGCATTCATCTTTCAGATAGCCGCTACAGAGTTGCTGAATGAAGCTCTGAAGGCCATGTCCATTTAAAAATGTTTTATTGTATTTGTGGTTATGTGACACATTTTCATTCAGAGTGACTAACAGTGAACTTTTGCTTTTAGATCAACAAACTTATTGCAGCAAAGGGTCACACACATGCCGAGCTCTGAGAGCAGACAGCATAAAACATTTCTTTGACTCTGGAAACATTTTCTGCAGTGAGAAAATAGATTTTATCTTAGTCAAGTACACAGCCCAATGGATGAAACAATATTATCATGCCTGTGAGGCAAAAGATGTCATGCAGAGAACACTTTTTAAGTAGCTCCTAGTGATGAGCAGTAGGTTTGTGTGTGTGTGTGTGGGGGGGGGGGGGGGGGT